>NC_134357.1:90275860-90543360 GCF_048569485.1 Anomaloglossus baeobatrachus
AGGCCACTGTCACCAAGCCCAGGGCCTGTCCTGACAAACGTTTTCCGAAGCGTAGTTCTGATGACCGTTTTCCCTTTCCACCAGATGTGGTGAAGGAATGGGCTCAGTCCCCAAAGGTAGACCCTCCGGTGTCTAGAATCTCAGCCCGCACAGTCGTAGCTGTGGCCGATGGCACCTCTCTTAAGGATCCTACTGACCGCCAGGTTGACCTTCTGGCCAAGTCTGTATATGAGGCGGCAGGGGCCTCGTTCTCCCCGTCTTTTGCGGCAGTGTGGGCTCTTAAGGCACTCTGCCTCTCTGGCAGAGATACATTCCCTCACCAGGGACTCTATGCCTGAGATGGATGCCTTAACTTCTCAAGCTTCGGCTTTTTCATCCTACGCCATGTCTGCCATTCTGGAGGCTTCTCACCGCACGGTGGTGGCCTCCGCTAACTCTCTTGCGATCCGCAGGATCTTGTGGCTTTGAGAGTGGAAGGCAGACGCTTCTTCTAAGAAGTTCCTTGCGGGTCTCCCTTTTGCTGGGTCCCGGCTGTTTGGTGAACAACTGGATGAAATAATTAAGGAAGCTACTGGCGGGAAGAGTACTTCCTTGCCACAAACTAAAGCCAAGAGACCTGTCCAGGACAGGAACCAATCGAGGTTTCGTTCTTTTCGTTCCTCTAACTGGTCATCCTCTAAGCCCTCAGCCTCGTCCACGACCGCAGCCAAGGATCGTAAACCCATCTGGCGCGCGAAGCCGCGTCCTCAGAAGTCCGGAGGAGCCGCTGCCACTAAGGCAGCCCCCTCTTGACTATCTGGCTGCGCCAGCAATGTCCTTGGTCGGTGGCAGGCTCTCCCACTTTGGCGACGTGTGGTTTCAACACGTCTCCGATCAGTGGGTGCGGGATATCATCTCCCACGGCTACAGGATAGAATTTTCTTCCAGCCCGCCAAACAGATTTTTTCTGTCCACCCCCCCTGCTCCAAAGCCGCCGCCTTCTCTCAGGCCGTGGCATCCCTTCAGGCCAACGGTGTAATTGTTCCGGTTCCCGCCCGAGAACGGTTCAGAGGTTTGAGTAGAAACCTCTTTCTAGTCCCCAAGAAGGACGGTTCCTTCTGGCCCATCCTGGATCTCAAGCTTCTCAACAAGCATGTTCAGGTGCGGCGTTTTCGCATGGAATCTCCGAGATCGGTCATTGCATCAATGACCCAAGGAGATTTTCTAGCATCCATCGACATCAGGGATGCCTATCTGCACGTGCCTATCGCGGTCTCACACCAGTGTTGGCTCCGCTTTGCAATCGGAGAGGAACATTTCCAATTCGTGGCTCTCCCCTTCGGGTTAGCCACGGCCCCTCGTGTTTTCACCAAGGTTATGGCAGCAGTGGTTGCGGTCCTGCATCTCCAGGGGTTGGCAGTAATCCCCTACCTGGACGACCTTCTAGTCAAGGCCTCATCCAGTGCAGACTGCCAGCGGAGTGTCTCGCTCACTCTCGCCATGCTCGTTCAGTTCGGGTGGCTTGTCAACCTGCCCAAGTCCACTCTGACCCCGACCCAGGGACTTATGTACCTAGGGATGCAATTCGAGACTCTGCCGGCACTTGTGAAGTTGCCCTTAGTCAAACAGCAGTCCCTTCAGCTGGCGGTGCGCTCTCTGCTGAGGCGCCGCCGTCATTCCATCAGGCACCTCATGCAGGTGCTGGGTCAGATGGTGGCGTCAATGGAAGAAGTTCCCTTTGCCCACTTCCATCTGCGTCCCCTGCAGCTGGACATTCTCCGCTGTTGGGACAAGCGGACCTCTTCCTTGCACAGGCTAGTGGCTCTGTCGCCACAGACCAGGAGCTCTCTTCAGTGGTGGCTTCGGCCCCTCTCTCTGTCACAGGGACGCTCCTTCCTGACTCCGTCCTGGGTGATCCTCACCACGGATGCCAGCCTCTCCGGTTGGGGAGCAGTATTTCTCCATCACCGAGCACAGGGCACTTGGACTCCGTCCGAATCAGCTCTCTCGATCAATGTGCTGGAAATCAGAGCTGTGTTTCTAGCTCTCCTAGCCTTTCACCACCTGTTGGCGGGCAGGCACATTCGAGTCCAGTCGGACAACGCGACAGCGGTTGCCTACATCAATCACCAGGGCGGAACTCGCAGCCGCCTGGCGATGTTGGAGGTTCAACGAATCCTCCAGTGGACGGAGGACTCCAAGTCCACCATATCAGCAGTCCACATCCCAGGCGTAGAAAACTGGGAGGCCGATTATCTCAGCCGTCAAACCGTGGACAGCGGCGAGTGGGCCCTGCACCCGGCAGTGTTCAGGTCAATCTGCCGCAAGTGGGGCACTCCGGAAGTGGATCTAATGGCATCCCGGCACAACAACAAGGTTCCGGTTTACGTGGCTCGCTCCCACGATCCTCAGGCCTTCGCAGCGGACGCGCTGGTTCAGGATTGGTCCCAGTTCCGTCTGGCCTACGTGTTTCCCCCTCTACCTCTCTTGCCCAGGGTTCTGCGCAAGATCAGAATGGAGGGCCGTCGGGTCATAATCATTGCTCCGGACTGGCCCAGGCGAGCTTGGTACCCAGTCCTGCTCCGCCTGTCCGTAGAGGTGCCGTGGCATCTCCCGGACCGCCCAGACCTTCTCTCTCAAGGTCCGTTTTTCCGCCAGAATTCTGCGGCTCTCAGATTGACGGCGTGGCTCTTGAGTCCTGGATCCTGACGGCTTCAGGCATTCCCTCTGAGGTCATCTCCACTATGACTCAGGCTCGAAAGTCTTCTTCGGCCAAGATTTATCACAGGACTTGGAGGATCTTCCTGTCCTGGTGTCGCTCTTCCGACCATGCTCCTTGGCCGTTTTCCTTGCCGACCATCCTGTCTTTTCTACAGTTTGGTCTACAGCTAGGACTGTCCCTCAATTCCCTCAAGGGACAGGTGTCGGCTCTGTCTGTATTATTCCAGCGGCGTATCGCCCGACTGGCTCAGGTGCGCACCTTCATGCAGGGCGCAGCTCACATCATTCCTCCTTACCGGCGGCCTTTGGATCCCTGGGACCTTAATCTGGTCCTCACGGCCTTACAGAAACCCCCCTTTGAGCCTCTTAGGGAGGTTCCCTTGTTTAGACTTTCACAGAAAGTTGTTTTTCTAGTAGCCATAACTTCTCTCAGGAGAGTTTCTGATTTGGCTGCGCTCTCTTCGGAGTCCCCCTTTTTGGTGTTTCACCAAGACAAGGTGGTTCTTCGTCCGACTCCGGACTTTCTCCCTAAGGTGGTGTCTTCTTTCCACCTTAACCAGGACATTTCATTGCCCTCTCTTTGTCCGGCCCCTGTGCGTCGCTTTGAGAAGGCGTTGCATTCCTTGGATTTGGTGCGGGCGCTCCGAATCTATGTGTCACGCACCGCCGTTTTTAGGCGGTGCACCTCACTTTTTGTGCTAACCGCGGGTCAGCGCAAGGGTCTCTCTGCTTCTAAACCGACCCTAGCTTGTTGGATTAGGTCGGCTATCGCCGATGCCTACCAGTGCTCTCAGGTGCCCGCTCCGCCAGGGATTAAGGCGCACTCGACCAGAGCTGTCGGTGCCTCCTGGGCTTTCAGGCACCAGGCTACGGCTCAGCAGGTTTGTCAGGCTGCCACTTGGTCCAGTCTGCACACTTTTTCGAAGCACTACCAAGTGCATGCTCATGCTTCGGCAGATGCGAGCTTGGGCAGACGCATCCTTCAGGCGGCTGTCGCCCATTTGTGAAGTTAGGTTTTGCCTACTTCTCAGTTTGGTTTATTTCCCACCCATGGACTGCTTTAGAACGTCCCATTGTCTGGGTCTCCCATAAGGAACGATGAAGAAAAAGAGAATTTTGTTTACTTACCGTAAATTCTTTTTCTTATAGTTCCGACATGGGAGACCCAGCACCCTCCCTGTTGCCTGTTGGCAGTTTTTGTTCCGTGTGTTTTCACCGGCTGTTGTTGTAGACAGAGTTCCGGTTTTTCCGAGTTTTACTCTATCTCTACTTATGGGTGGATGTCCTCCTTCAGCTTTTGCACTGAACTGGTTAGATTGTCATCCAGGGGGTGTATATAGCCCGGAGGGAGGAGCTACACGTTTGAGTGTAGTACTTTGTGTGTCCTCCGGAGGCAGAAGCTATACACCCATTGTCTGGGTCTCCCATGTCGGAACTATAAGAAAAAGAATTTACGGTAAGTAAACAAAATTCTCTTTTTTGCTTGCTCAGCCGGAGCCTCGGTCTCTAGTGGGCCCCTCGGCTCAGGTAGAACCCCTTGCTCTCCCTGTCCAGGTGGCAGGGACAGAGTTTGCAGTTTTTGCTGAAAAACTCTGAGTCACTCTCACAATCCATGGCTCAGTCTATGGACAAATGGTCTGCCAAGCTGCTTGAAGCTTTGCAGTCCAGACCGGTCCTTACACAGGCCCCGGGCCCTGTTGGATCTTCGCCTCCAGGCCCCTCTCTGTCCGCGCCGCAGCACGTTCCCAGGGGGGGCCCTAGGTCTCACGTGGAGGACTCCGGTCCGGACCGCAGTCCCAGACCGGCTAAGCGGGCCCGCTGGGAATCTTCCCCGACTTGTTCACGCTGCTCGGGTTCCCAGCTTGAGGACTCTCTGGAGGACGAGGCGGACGTCGCAGCTCAGGGCTCTGAACCTGACGTTGCCCTCAATCTTGATACACCTGAAGGGGACGCCATAGTAAATGACCTTATCTCGTCCATCAACCAGGTGTTAGATATCTCTCCCCCGCCGCCACCTGTGGAGGAGTCGGCTTCTCAGCAGGAGAAACACCAGTTTCGGTTCCCTAAACGTACACGGAGTGCGTTTTTCGATCACTCTAACTTCAGAGATGCTGTCCAGAAGCCCAGAGCGGTTCCGGACAAGCGCTTTACTAAGCGCCTTACTGACACACGTTACCCCTTCCCCTCTGACGTTGTTAAGGGTTGGGCTCAATGTCCCAAGGTGGATCCCCCAGTCTCTAGATTGGCGGCTAGATCTGTGGTATCGGTTGCAGATGGCTCATCGCTTAAGGATGCCACTGACAGGCAGATAGAGCTCCTGGTGAAATCCATCTATGAAGCCACGGGCGCGTCCTTTGCCCCGGCTTTTGCAGCCGTGTGGGCACTCCAAGCTATTTCAGCTTGTCTGGCTGAGATTAATGCGGTCACACGTAATTCTGCTCCGCAGGTTGCGTCTTTGACTTCTCAGGCGTCAGCTTTTTCTTCCTACGCCATGAACGCAGTTCTAGACTCTGCTAGCCGTACAGCGGTGGCATCCGCTAACTCTGTGGCAGTCCGCAGGGCCATGTGGCTGCGCGAATGGAAGGCAGACTCGGCTTCCAAGAGGTTCTTAACCGGTTTGCCGTTTGCTGGCGACCGCTTGTTTGGAGAACGATTGGATGAGATTATTAAGGAATCCAAGGGAAAGGACTCCTCCTTACCCCAGTCCAAACCAAAGAGACCTCAGCAACGGAAAATACAATCGAGGTTTCGGTCCTTTCGTCCCTCCGCCAAACCCCAATCCTCTTCGTCCAGCAGGCCGGAGAAAGGCCAGAGGAACTCTTATGCGTGGCGGTCCAAGTCACGCCCCCAAAAGGCCGCAGGAGGCACTGCTTCCAAGGCGGCCTCCTCATGACTCTCGGCATCCCCGAACCGCTTCCTCGGTCGGTGGCAGGCTCTCCCGCTTTTGCGATGCCTGGTGGCCACATGTTCAAGACCGATGGGTGAGAGACATTCTGTCTCACGGTTACAGGATAGAGTTCAGCTCTCGTCCCCCGACTCGTTTCTTCAGAACATCTCCGCCCCCCGAGCGAGCCGATGCGCTTTTTCAGGCGGTGAACGCTCTGAAGACAGAAGGAGTTGTGATCCCTGTTCCCCTCCAGGAACATGGTCGCGGCTTTTACTCCAACTTATTTTTGGTGCCAAAGAAGGACGGCTCGTTCCGTCCCGTTCTGGACCTCAAACTGCTCAACAGACATGTGAGCACCAGACATTTTCGGATGGAATCTCTCCGCTCGGTCATCGCTTCGATGTCACAAGGAGACTTCCTAGCATCGATCGACATCAAGGATGCTTATCTCCATGTGCCGATCGCACCCGAACATCAACGCTTTTTGCGTTTCGCCATCGGGGACGAACACCTCCAGTTCGTGGCATTGCCTTTCGTCCTGGCGACAGCCCCACGGGTGTTCACCAAGGTCATGGCATCTGTTGTGGCGGTCCTACACTCACAGGGCCACTCGGTGATTCCCTACTTAGACGATCTCCTGGTCAGGGCACCCTCTCAGATGGCGTGTCAAGACAGCCTTTCCGTCGCTCTGGCGACTCTCCAGCAGTTCGGTTGGATCATCAACTTCCCAAAATCCAAGTTGACGCCGACCCAATCACTGACGTACCTTGGCATGGAGTTTCATACTCAGTCAGCAGTAGTCATGCTACCACTGGACAAACAGCTTTCGCTGCAGGCAGGGGTGCAATCTCTTCTTCGGGGTCAGTCACACCCCTTGAGGCGCCTCATGCACTTCCTGGGGAAGATGGTGGCAGCGATGGAGGCAGTGCCCTTCGCGCAATTCCATCTGCGGCCACTCCAGTGGGACATTCTCCGCAAATGGGACAGGAGGTCGACTTCACTCGACAGGAACGTCTCCCTTTCCCTTGCAACCAAGACGTCACTTCAGTGGTGGCTCCTTCCCAACTCTCTGTCGCGGGGAAAATCCTTCCTACCCCCCACCTGGGCGGTGGTCACCACGGACGCGAGCCTGTCGGGGTGGGGGGCGGTTTTTCTCCACCACAGAGCTCAGGGAACCTGGACTCCGATAGTCTTCCCTTCAGATCAATGTTCTGGAGATAAGGGCAGTGTATCTAGCCCTATTGGCTTTCCATCGGTGGCTGGAGGGCAGGCAGATCCGGATCCAGTCGGACAACGCCACTGCCGTCGCATACATCAACCACCAAGGCGGCACTCACAGTCGTCAAGCCTTCCAGGAAGTCCGACGGATTCTGCAGTGGGTGGAAGCCACAGCTTCCACCATCTCCGCAGTTCACATCCCGGGCGTAGAAAACTGGGAAGCAGATTTTCTCAGTCGTCAGAGCATGGACGTGGGGGAATGGTCTCTTCACCCAGACGTGTTTCGAGAGATCTGTCGCCGCTGGGGAACGCCGGACGTCGATCTCATGGCGTCACGGCACAACAACAAAGTCCCGGCATTCATGGCCCGGTCTCAGGATCACAGAGCTCTGGCGGCGGACGCATTAGTTCAGGATTGGTCGCAGTTTCGACTGCCCTATGTATTTCCTCCTCTGGCAATGCTGCCCAGAGTGCTGCGCAAAATCAGGTCCGACTGTCGTCGCGCCATTCTCGTCGCCCCAGATTGGCCGAGGCGGTCGTGGTACCCGGATCTGTGGCATCTCACGGTGGGTCAACCGTGGGCGCTCCCAGACCGCCCAGACTTGCTGTCTCAAGGGCCGTTTTTCCATCTGAATTCTGCAGCCCTCAACCTGACTGTGTGGCCATTGAATCCTGGCTCCTAGCGTCTTCAGGGTTATCTCAGGATGTCATTGCCACCATGAGACAGGCCAGGAAATCAACGTCCGCCAAAATCTATCACAGGTCTTGGAGGATCTTCTTATCCTGGTGCTCTGGCAAGGGTTTTACCCCCTGGCCCTTTGCCTTACCCACTCCTCTTTCAGTCCTTCAATCCGGAATGGACAAGGGTTTATCTCTCGGCTCTCTCAAGGGTCAAGTGTCGGCGCTATCCGTATTTTTTCAAAAGCGCCTAGCCAGGCTTCCGCAGGTCCGCACGTTCCTGCAGGGAGTTTGCCACATAGTCCCACCTTACAAGCGTCCGCTGGAACCCTGGGATCTTAACAGGGTGCTATTGGCTCTTCAGAAACCACCTTTCGAGCCGCTGCGAGATGTCTCTTTATCACGTCTTTCGCAAAAGGTGGCATTTCTGGTGGCAGTTATATCGCTCCGTAGAGTATCGGAGCTGGCAGCGCTGTCATGCAAAGCCCCCTTCCTGGTTTTTCACCAGGATAAGGTGGTTCTGCGTCCGGTCCCGGAATTTCTCCCTAAGGTGGTATCCCCTTTTCATCTCAATCAGGATATCTCCTTACCTTCATTTTGCCCTCATCCAGTTCACCAATGTGAAAAGGATTTGCACTCGTTAGATCTGGTGAGAGCACTCCGGCTCTACGTATCTCGCACGGCGCCCCTGTGCCGTTCAGACGCGCTCTTTGTCCTTGTCGCTGGCCAGCGTAAGGGTTCGCAGGCTTCCAAGTCAACCTTGGCTCGGTGGATCAAGGAACCGATTCTTGAAGCCTACCGTTCTTCTGGGCTTCCGCTTCCTTTGGGGCTGAAAGCCCATTCTACCAGAGCCGTGGGTGCGTCTTGGGCATTGCGGCACCGGGCTACGGCTCAGCAGGTGTCAGGCAGCTACCTGGTCTAGTCTGCACACTTTCACGAAACACTATCAGGTGCATACCTATGCTTCGGCAGACGCCAGTCTAGTTAGGCGAGTCCTTCAGGTGGCGGTTGCCCACCTGTAAGAGGGGGTCGTTGGTTTCGACTTTTTTTTTTTTTTTTTTTTTTTTATCGAGGTATTCTTTTACCCACCCAGGGACTGCTTTTGGACGTCCCAATTGTCTGGGTCTCCCAATGGAGCGACAAAGAAGAAGGGAATTTTGTTTACTTACCGTAAATTCCTTTTCTTCTAGCTCCTATTGGGAGACCCAGCACCCGCCCCTGTTCCCTTCGGGCTAGTTGTTCTTTTGTGTACACATGTTGTTCATGTTGAATTGTTCTTTTGGTTCATGGTTTTCAGTTCTCCGAACATCCTTCGGATTGAATTTACCTTAGACCAATTTATAAGTTTCCTCCTTCCTGCTTTTGCACCAAAACTGAGGAGCCTGTGATGCACGGGAGGGTGTATAGGCAGAGGGGGAGGGGTTACACTTTTTAAAGTGTAATACTTTGTGTGGCCTCCGGAGGCAGAAGCTATACACCCAATTGTCTGGGTCTCCCAATAGGAGCTAGAAGAAAAGGAATTTACGGTAAGTAAACAAAATTCCCTTCTTTCTGTCACCCAGGCCTCTGTCACTTCAAATGTGATATGGCCCCAAAAAAAAAAAAATGGTTTTGTAACTTTTTTGTTGGAAAAATGAGAAATTGCTGATGAACTTAGAAGGGTTCAAACAAAAAAAAATTGTTTAAAAAATTATGCTGGTGTAAAGTAGACAAGTGAGAAATGTTATTTAATAACTATTTTGTGTGACATAACTTTCTGAATTATGGGCATAAAATTTCAAAGTTTAAAAATTGAGAAAATTTTAATGTTTGCCAATTTTCCTTTTTTTTACAAATATACGCAAAAAATATCTGCCTAAATTTACTACGATCATGAAGTACGATATGTCAAGAAAAAACTGTCAGAATCACCGAGATCTACTGAAGCGTTCGAGTTATAACCTCATAAAGTGACACTGGTCAGAATTGTAAAAAATGGCCCTGTCAGAAGGGTGTTTTCAGACCCGGGAGTGAAGGGATTAAAGAGAAAAATTCAAAGTTCGAAAATAACTATATTTTCAAGTTTATTTATTTTTTTTTTTTGTTACATTGTATAGTTTTTCGTAAATAAACACAAGTATTGTCAACCAACACTTACCACTAACATGAAGTACGACATGTCCTGATAAAACAACCTCAGAATCACCGGGATCCTTGAAGTTTTTTGTTGCTTGTTTGTTTTTGTTTTTTTTTTTTTTACATACAGCACAAATAATCATGTAACGGAGAATTGTTTTTATATTAATGTACGGGAATCTTTCAGTGGTTTTCCCCCCTATTGTTGTTGTAGTATTATTATAGCGCCATTTATTCTCAGGCGCTTAACAAGTGAAAAGGGGCATACGTAGACAGGTACAACAATCATGAACAATACAAGGCACAGACTGGTACAGGATGAGAGAGGACCCTGCCTGCGAGGGCTCACAGTGTACAGATGTATGGGGATTTTTATGAGTTAGTGTAAAAAGGTTATAAAAATGGTTGACGGATCTGGGGAGAAACTTTTTAGGGGTTATGACTAATACGGTATAATCATGACTGAAAGCACGCATAGCTTGCCTCATGAAGAAGCTGACATGCGGAACCAAAGGCCAGGTGGAAGCTGTTGTGCTTTGATTTTTCTTGTGTTTTTATCGTAATCAGTTTTCTGAATGAATACATAATTGGAAGCAAATTGTCCAGAATTGCTTCTCTATATCCGGTTCTTTAACCCCTTAAGGACGAAGCCAGTTTTGTACTTAATGACCAGGCCATTTTTTGCAATTCTGACCAGTGTCACTTTATGAGGTCATAACTCTGGAACGCTTCAACGGATCCCGGTGATTCTGACATTGTTTTTTCGTGACATATTGTACTTCATGATAGTTATAAATTTAGAACGATATTTTTTGCTTTTATTTGTGAAAAAATCGGAAATTTGATGAAAATTTTGAAAATTTTGCAATTTTCAAACTTTTAATTTTTATGCCCTTAACCCAGAGAGTTATGTCACACAAAACAGTTAATAAATAACATTTCCCACATGTCTACTTTACATTAGCGCAATTTCTGAAACAAAATGTTTTGGGGTTAGGAAGTTAGAAGGGGTCAAAGTTCATCAGCAATTTCCCATTTTTTCAACAAAATTCACAAAACCATTTTTTTAGGGACCACATCACATTTGAAGTGACTTTGAGAGGCCTAAGTGACAGAAAATACCTAAAAGTGACACCATTCTCAAAACAGCACGCCTCAAAGTACTCAAAACCACATCCAAGAAGTTTATTAACCCTTCAGGTGCTTCACAGGAACTAAAGCAAAGTGGAATGAAAAAAAGCAAAAAATAAAATTTTACCTAAAATGTTGCTCTACCCCAAATTTGTTCACTTTTAGAAGAAATAACACAACAAAATGAACCCCAAAACTTGTTACCCACTTTCTTATGAACGCGCCGATACCCCACATGTGGTCAGAAACCTTTGTTTGGACAAATGGGAGGGCTCGGAACAGAAGGAGCAATATTTGAATTTTGGAAAGCAAATTTGGCTGAAATAGATTGCGGGCACCATGTTGCATTTACATGTCCGCCAAGGTACCTAAACAGCAGAAACCCCTTACAAGTGACACCATTTTGGAAACTAGACCCCTTAAGGCTTCTATCTAGGGGTATAGTGAGCATTTTGGATCCACAGGTACTTCACAGATTTTGATAACGTTACGTTGTCACATTGAAAATTTTCATTTTTTTCTCAAAAATGTTGCTTTAGCATCAATTTTTTCACTTTTTCAAGAGGTAATTCCAAAAATGTGACCCCAATGTTTGTTACCCACTTTTTTATGAGCGCGGTGATACCTCACTTGTGGTCTGAAACCTTTGTTTGGAGAAATGGGAGGGCTTGGAACGGAAGGAGCAATATTTGAATTTTGGAAAGGAAATTTGGCTGAAAAAGATTGCGGGCACCATGTCGCATTTGGAGGACCCCTAAGGTACGTAAACAGCAAAAAAACACCACAAGTGACCCCATATTGGAAACTAGGCCCCTCAAGGAATTTATCTTGATGTTTGGTGAGTACCCTGAACCCCCCGGTGCTTTACAGAAGTTTATAACGTTGAGCCATGAAAATAAAAAAATAAAATTTTACCACAAAATTGTTACTTCAACCAGGTAGCTTTTTTTTTCACAAGGGTAACAGGAAAAAAATCACCATGAAATTTATTGCGCAATTTCTCCTGAGTTTGTTGATATCTTGTATGTGGTGGAAATCAACTGTTTGGGCACACTACAGGGCTCAGAAGAGAAGGAGTGCAATTTGACTGCAAAATTGGCTGGAATCAATAGCGGACGCCATGTTGCATTAGGAGAACCCCTGAGGTGCCTAAGCAGTGGAGGTCCCCCACAAGTGACCCCATTCTGGAAATAAGACCCCTCAAGGCTTTAATCTAGGTGTATATTGAGCATTTTGAATCCACGAATACTTCACAGAATTTGATAAGCTTAGGTTGCCATATTGAAATTTTCATTTTTTTCACAAAAATGTTGATTTAGCGACACATTTTTCACTTTTTCAAGAGGCAACAACAAAACGTGTACCCCACAGGTTGTTATCTAATTTCTTGTGAGCGCAGGGATACCACACATGTGGCCAAAAACCTTTGTTTGGATAAATGGGAGGGCTTGGAATGGAAGGAGCACCATTTGAATTTTGGAAAAGTTGAAGTAAATTGCGCGCACCATGTCACATTAGCAGGGCCCCTTGGGCACCTATACATCAGAAACCCCCCACAAGTGACCTCATTTTGGAAACTGGACCCCTCAAGGATTTTATTCAGGAGTATAGTAAACATTTTGAATCCACAGGTACTTCACAAAACTGTTGCTGTATCAAAAAATGTCTCACTGTTAAGGGGGCTTTACACGCTGCGACATCGCTAATGCGGAGTCGTTAGGGTCACGGAATTGGTGACGCACATCCGACCGCATTAGCGATGTTGCTGCGTGTGACACCGATGAGCGATTTTGCATCGTTGCAAAAACGTGCAAAATCGCTCATCGGTGACATGGGGGTCCATTCTCGATTATCGTTACTGCAGCAGTAACGATGTAGTTCGTCGCTCCTGCGGCAGCACACATCGCTATGTGTGACGCCGCAGGAACGAGGAAGCTCCCCTTACCTGCCTTTCATGTGACACTAAAGGATGCCTAGCCTTGTATTTAGCCCAAAAAAAAAAAAAAAAGAATTAAAATAAATGACGTGGGGTCCCCCCTATTTTTGATAGCCAGCTAGGGTAAAGCAGACAGCTGTAGCCTGCAAACCACAGCTGACAGCTTCATCTTGTCTGGTGATCAATTTGGAGGGCTCCCCAAGCTGTTTTTTTTTTTAATTATTTATAAATAAATAATTAAAAAAAAAAAAAACAAACGTGGGGTCCCCCCAAATTAGATCACCAGCCAAGGTGAAGCTGACAGCTGGGGTCTGGTATTCTCAGGATGGGAAGAGCCACGGTTATTGGACTCTTCCCAGCCTAAAAATAGCAGGCCGCAGCCGCCCCAGAAGTGGCGCATCCATTAGATGCGCCAATTCTGGCGCTTCGCCCCAGCTCATCCCGCGCCCTGGTGCGTTGGCTAACGGGGTAATGAATGGGGTTGATACCAGGTGTGTAATGTCACCTGGCATCAAGCCCAGCAATTAGTTATGTCACGGCGTCTATCAGATACCCGACATAACTAATTGACAGTAATAAAAAAAAAATTGACAACAAAAAAAAATTTATTTGAAAAAACACTCCCCCAAACATTCCCTGATTGACCAATTTATTGAAAAGAAAAAAAAAAAATCCACAATAATCCATTTGGATGTCCCACGTCGCCTCTGGACCTTCTAGAATATGGGGGACACGTTCAGGGAACGTATCCCCCATTTTCTAGGAGGGCAGACCCTCCATTTTAGGAGAGTGGGTGCAAAGAATCTGCACCCACCCTCCCTGGGTCACAGCTGCAGAGTGCGAGCAGCCAGCGTCCTGAACACAGGAAGCTGACAGCTGCGCTCTGCTCATGTGACCGGAGTCTGCAGAGAAGGAGCCGGAGGAGGGGGCCGCGGGGGATCAGGGCTCCGACAGGTATGTATGACACCGGGGGACACCGGGGGACACCAGGGGGGGGTAGGGGGGGACCCGGCGGGGCCTAGGGAGCAGGTTTCTGTCGTATGTGTTATGGCACATACGACAGAAACCATAGGAACAGTGGAAATGCGGCCGGCGCGCTGCTGTGATCGCCGGTGCGCGCGGCCATCTTGGATTTTCGGGAGGGGGTTGGGGGTCGGGGGGGGCACTTTGGGGACACCGGGGGACCGGAGGGAACCGGGAAAAAGATTTATCTCCCATCTGGCATGTTTGATCATGCCAGATGGGAGATAAATCATTTTTTACCGGCGCGGTCATTTACTATAACTTGATGATCGGTATACGGTGTATACCGGTCATCAGGTGAGCGGGGACCGGAAAAACCGGCCCGAATCATGATCTCCAGGGTCTCAGCTACCCCCGGCAGCTGAGACCCCGGAAATTTTCTGACTCTGGGGGGCGCTAGACCCTTTTTTCCGACCGCCGTTAAAAAGCGGCGGATCGGAAAAAGTACCCTTATTTACCGCCGTTAAAAGGCGTATCGGCGGTCGTAAAGGGGTTAAGGGAACCTCGTGACGTTATTGTTGGTGCTGATCGCTTTTAGAACTATTGGTCTCAACAGGCTAGAGGTCAAGAGGTAGGATTCTTCTCTAGCAATCGTTGATGCTGTAAAATTGTATATTCGGCACGGTGGCTCAGTGGTTAGCACTGCTGTCTTGTAGCGCTGGGGTCCTGGGTTCAAATCCCACTATGGACAACATCTGCAAGGAGTTTGTATGTTCTTCCTGTATTTGTGTGGGTTTCCTCCCACACTCCCAAAACATACAGATAGGGAATTTAGATTGTGAGCCCAATGGGGACAGTGTTGCTGATGTATGTAAAGTGCTGTGGAATTAATAGCGCTATATAAGTGAAGAAATATTATTCTGATTTGTTAAACTTTGCCTTGCTCCTATCTCACTCGAGTCCTTGTGGTGGCAAAAGTGCGAGGTTTCCTTCTGTTGAGTTGATAGCAAAACTCTATTGGAGACTGTATTACAATGCTAGGTATTTTTCCCTAGAAGCATTCCCACCAGAGTATATCTCTATAGTACAGTGCACCATATAGTAGCACTGAGAAGTGTTTATAACTCTACTATTCAGCAACTCTTTCTTCTGCCTGATGATGAAGCTTGGAGAGCGGCCTAATACCTGCACAAAACTATATGCAGTCTTTTAGAGATCAGTGAATACATTTGCAGGGCCCTAATCCAGCAATCACATCATTAATGCGTGCCCACCTGGACTAGAAGATCTAGCGCAACGTCATGTATTGTTACAATGCAACTATAACGTTGTGCCAGACCTACAAATTGGAAAAGGCACTGGGGATTCCAGAAGGTTAGGAGGCAGTAATGGAGGGCTCCAGTCCAGCAGCCACTTACTACTGACCTGTCTTATGGACCTTGGTGGATCCTGTGAATTTAGTCCCTAATTTTTCAAGTCTTTGTTTACTCGAGTTTGCCAGATAATTGTGCATTGAAGTAAAGGAAGGTGTTTTCTTTTGTTCAGTCAGTTGGCAATGAAAACTATGTCCCATTAAAGGGGTGGTTCACTATTCCGCATTAGTGGCCATATCGATGTAAACTTCATAAAGAAGGCTTTCCTCATACCTTGTGTAGTACATTCTGCCTCTGCGCGGTGCTATTGCGGTTTACTCATCCCCATCAAGTTACTCCCGGTCTTCGTGACCTCTGATATCCGGGGATGTCATGTCAACGTCCAGTTGACTTGACATTACCGAGGCGGCCCCATTCTTCCAGAGTGACTGGGCTATGGGCGGAGTTTCACCGCTTAGCACAGTCCAGCATCTCGCGTGCTCTCTTCTTCACTGCAGAGGATCGATGCTGCATGTGACGAGCAGTGAAACTCCGTCCCCAGTCACTGGGAGACTGGGGACGCCTCGGTGATGTCCGGTCAATTGGAAGTTGACGTGACATCACCGGAAATCAGAGGTCACGGAGCCCGGGGATCACGTGATGGGAATGAGTGAACTGCAATAGCGCCGCTCAGAGGCAGAGTTAACTATAAAAGGTATTTGAGAAAAGCCTTCTTTATAAGGTTTATATCAATGTGGCCACTAATCCTGAGTAGTGGACCAACCCTTTAAGCATAACCATAACCATGATCGTAATGAGCAGATAGAGAACTAGAGAGAATGTAAGACAAATCTAAAGTCCAGTGCGAGTACTCCTACAAGTAATGGCTCAAAGAGACCTTATCAAATGATCTTGATTGTTACGATAATATAAATTGAACTTTTGATATCCCAAAGGTTGACCTATATTGCAGCAATCTGTTAATTGACAGCTTTTATGTTGTTTTCGTGAAACTTTAACTTGCATATATTGTGGTCATTACTGATCAGATAGGTTTTTTTTTTTCTTTTTCCTTTTTGTCATTCATTAAAGGGAAGCTGTCAGCACAAAACTGTATTTACCTGGAGCCATAATGGTAACATTCGAAGGTCTAATTGGTAAATGCGGGTGCGGGAAGAAAGTGAAGTAGTATTCTCCCTGCAGCTGTCTACTACCAGTCATTGAGGCAGTTGCCTTGCAGTGGACAGGCAGTACACTGTAATCATGGCCAGTGATCCTTACAGGGACTGTCAGCACAGAATCACACAGAAAGTCACTTGTCATGGAGCAGGCTTTAAGTCTAGGAGGAGTGATTACAGCACTCGCTGTGTAGGCAATGCTGACGGTTTGCTGCCCCGATGACGCACGCAGCTGCACTTCCAAATAGACACATGCACATGTAAACACCTTGAGATTAAAACAATAGCTGCAGGGTAATAAAATTATCATCTTTAACACTATGGGAAGAAGCTTCAAAATATGTGACTTTTTTTTTTAACACATTGCAATCCACATAAACATTTACATCCATGATAATGAATGGGCACGTTATTCCAGTAACGTGCTACACAAGCAGCCAGCAGGTGGCGATGTTACTTTAACCTTCACTAACTTCTCTCCACACCTTCTCAGAAGTCTGCTCTTAGTTACTATTTGTTTATTTTACTCACTTATATAGCACCATTAATGCCACAGTGCATTACAGATGTGATCATCACTGTCCCCATTGGGGCGCACAATCTAAATTCCCTATCAGTATGTCTTTTGGAGTGTGGGAGGAAACCGGCGAACCCGGAGGCATCACACAGGCATGGGGAGAACTCCTTGTAGATGTTGTCCTTAGTGGGATTTGAACCTAGGACCCCAGCACTGCAAAAAGCAACGGGAACGACTGAGCGACTTTGCTGCCCAGTTACTACTGTGAGAGGGGTGCAGGGCTCAGCCCACCCCAGTCATGCAGACTGATTGTATATTCTGTGCGGTGTATTTGGTAATGCTTGATGTGTATTATGGTAAACAGCCACTTCCCTGGTGCTGCAAGGCAGGAATGGGTAGAGGGGTGGGGCACTGGGTACAAAAAGGGGAGACAGAGAAGGAAGTGTAGGAGAGTCCCTCAAAGTAGCAGAGAGATACCACACCTAGGGGAGTGGAGGGGGAGATGAAGCCCCTAGGAGAAGAAATTGAGACCCTCAGGGTCATATCCCGGCATCAGACACGTGGGGCCCTGGTGAGAGATGGGCTGACTGAACCACGTCACAAAAGGGTGAAGTCCGGATGGCCTGGATGGTGGCTGCCCCTAAGGGGCACTTTGCACACTGCGACATCGCAGGTGCGATGTCGGTGGGGTCAAATTGAAAATGACGCACTTCCGGCATCGCAGGCGACATCGCAGTGTGTAAAGGCTGGATGATACGATTAACGAGCGCAAAAGCGTCGTAATCGTATCATCGGTGCAGCGTCGGCGTAATCCATGATTACGCTGACGCGACAGTCCGATGTTGTTCCTCGCTCCTGCGGCAGCACACATCGCTGTGTGTGAAGTCGCAGGAGCGAGGAACATCTCCTACCGGCCTCACTGCGGCTTCCGTAGGATATGCGGAAGGAAGGAGGTGGGCAGGATGTTTACATCCTGCTCATCTCCGCCCCTCCGCTCTGATTGGCCGCCTGCCGTGTGACGTCGCAGTGACGCCGCACGACCCGCCCCCTTAACAAGGAGGCGGGTCGCCGGCCACAGGGACGTCGCACGGCAGGTGAGTGTGTGTGTGAAGCTGGCGTAGCGATAACTTTCGCTACGCCAGCTATCACCACATATCGCTGCTGCGACGGGGGCGGGCACTATCGCACTCGGCATCGCAGCATCGGCCTGCGATGTCGTAGTGTGCAAAGTGCCTCTTAGTGTATACCCTATGAACCCCTCCTCAGGCTGAAAGTAAGTGGGCTCCTCAGGAGTAGGTCCTGATGAACAGGGACAGAAGAGTGCCGTCCCCAGAGACCCCCCCGTGACGGCTTATAGCTATCCCTGTGGGTGGGAGATGGACCCTTGAGTGGACTAGATGACTCTGCCCGACAGAATGAAGATGAGAGAGGGGATGAGGGGCTCTATGAACAGAGAACCTGGGACACGGCTAGCCGGTAAATCTAAGACAGCTCCGGTTGCTAACAACAATGGCCGACGTGAAGTACTGGAGCGGACGTTGGAAAGGTCATGTGTAATGATGATGATGCCCCCCCCCCTGTAATTGTTGAAGGATGTGTCCGCCGCTGGCGTGATCAGAAGTTGTATGTGAAACTGTTTAGTAAAGAGAGGTTTATAATTAAGAAGAATCCAGTCTCTGTGTGGTGTTTGGGGACAGAGGAGCCTGCTGCAGTTGGCAGCTGGGATATGGCCCAGAAGGAGAGCGAGATAGTCCTGGCTTACAGCCTGAGACCTCTGACACACATCTGTGCCGCCAGTACGTATTTGGTACGTTTTTGCACGTACCGGTGGCACGGAGACACGTACACCAATGTTACCCTATGGTAACAGACACACGGAACGTGTGTCCATGTCGTTTGTACGTGTGTGCGTTTTTCCACACGCTCAACATGTCCGTTTTTCTCCAGCATCACGCAGACATGGACCCGCTAAAGTCAATGGGTTTGTGCCTGCACGTACGTGACACGTAGCATGTCCGCATGCTACACGTATCCTCCGTGTGCGTTTTTAATCGAAATATCACCTATACTTGTTACCAATCCTGCAGTTCAACTAGTTCCAATTAGACACACCAGTATCTGATGTTGATGCGTTGTCTACGTAATTTTTAATGAAAAACGGATCATTAGAAACGGATAACACACGGACATCACATGTACGTATCTCAAGCATACACGGATATTTCACACGCACACACGGCGAGCATACGCCATCACACGGATGTCACACGTACCGGAGAAACGCCCCCCTTCTTTCTGCTGACCACTGCCAGGGATAGTTCTGTATTCCTGGTTCCTGTTCTGTTTGTATTATGATTCCTGTGCGCTGACTTCTGCTTGTTTTCTGACGACCCTCCTGTCTATCGTTTTTGTACCTTGATGCCAGTCCCGGATTTGACCTCTGCTTTGTTTCCTTATTACGTCCTTGCCTGACGATTCTGTTCTAATATTGCATTAGCTGGTTTTTGGCCCTGCCTGACTACCACGGACTACAGCCTACCACAGGTGGTGATCTCTGGGGCTCTGTGTAATTCCAAATCCCTGTATAGGGGTTAAAGGGTTGCAGAGTTCTCTGGGTCCTGCTTTGTGAGTGGCTTTCCTCTAGCCTCCCTTTACAGCCAGTCTGAGTCTGTGGCTCCAGGCAGGCATTACACCCAGTTGTTCACATGTGCTGCTGTCCTCCTCTCTCCCCAGGACCTGTGCACACAGCACATGCTCCCCAGGAACACGCCTAGGACGCACGTGCTGGCCCTCCTCTTAATGGGCCAACACACTTTCCAGGAAACCCATCTCAGCCTGTGGCTGAAAGGCACTATGTATTTAAGGCACCATTAAGGGTTGTGGCTGTATATTGACCTTAGTTAGTATACTATTCTGCTTCTAGCTAGTTTTCAGGTTCCTGTCCCATGATCCCTTCTTCCCAATACTCTTCTGTCCCTGCCGTGCCCATCATATCTGTCCGTACCATCCTGCCTGTCTTCCTCAGTCATCTTGATAGTATCGGCTGATATCTGTGCCCGTACCTGAGTGCGTCACCTGTCCTGGGGGTCAGCTGCTACAGTCTGGTCACTTTCCTGGTAGTGGTACTGTAGCGCCCCTGACTAGTTCAGGGTGCTGCAGGGAACTGCATCCTGTCACCAGGGTGCAGGGTCTGCCCCTCATGGTTCCAGGTTTTCATCAACAGTGTCACTGACATCCGCACTACAAATCCCAACTACACCTCACACCAGGGCTGGACAGACACACCAGTGGGTCGGTCAAGTTGGAGCACGGCCACCCACCTAGGGGTCAGGCAGACTGGTGGGAGGGAGGAAGTCAGCTTAGTCTCAGTGAAGTGTTAGCCCTCAGAGAGAGAGGAGCATGGTAGTTGGAGCTCCCAGGGAGGCAACAGGTTGGGTCGCAAACGGTGGTCCGGGACCACAGGAGTTGGGGACGGGTATTAGGAACACTGGACAGAAGTGTAACAGACGCAGTCTAGGAGGACTGTTGGCACTAGAAAGCCCAGCAACCTTATCGGTACTGAGCACGACGGGGTACAGGACCCTAGATCGAGGAGTAGCTTCAAGCAACCTGATAATTAACTTGTGGAGTATAGTCTCTTTATGAATATTCCCCAAGAGCTCAGAGATTGGAGGCATCAGCACAACGCGGGGGATAGGGTTCTCCAAAAGACACAACCCAATAAAATCCCAAGTGCCAGCCACCAAGAGCACAGCTGCCATACACACGGGTAGTGGGGCCCCGAAAGCTTCAAGCCACAGCTGTAAAACAATTTGTGCACGGAGGCAGGGCTCCGGACTTACCAAGTGACACTAGTGGGAGCGGGACCTGGACGGGCTCCCCCCGTAGAGACTGCGGTGCCCAGAGACTTTGGTTTACCATCTGTGTGAGTGTCTGCTTAATCCACCTGATCCAACACCACGACTACTGCAATAAGTAATCTAACCCCTGCACCCTGCTTCCCAAGGCCAAACAAGCTACCCGTACACCAAATGCCCACCATCCGGGACCTTCCCTACCTGTCGAGGAGGAACTGACATCTGGCTACCCCATACCATCTGCCTTGATACTCCCATCGGCAGCGGCGGTAGTCCCCTTTACCGCAACCCGCAGGTGGCATCACGAACATTTATCCCCTGTAAATACCCCCTTTACAATTTGAAGTGGCCCTCGAGCCACAGCAACCCCAGATCCGATCAGTTCGACTGCTGCAGAGGCGGCACACCTTCAAATTTCCTGGTGTCACGAACAGGATAAGACCTGGGCCCGCTAACCCAGGTGACGTGCGCCTTACAGAACTGTCACAATCTAAAAAGTGACTGTAAAAATTACCTTGCCACCATCTTGCCTGCCATATTTTGGCGCTAAAAAAACAACTGCGCCATCATTCCCAGCAAAAGCGCGCAAAGGCGAAGCCCCGCCCCTCGTCCAGAGAGAGTGGTGATGAGAACCAAGGGGTGGCATAACAAGATGTAAAGGCGGAGCTTGGCGCAGGGACACTAGGACTGCATTAAAGTTCCTGGAAGGAGAAGCAGCAAGATGTCGGAACACCGAGACTGGTCACCTGAGAGTGCTGTTCCTGGGACGGCTGAGTGGATCGAGCAGGAGATGAAGCAACTCTGCAGGCGAATGCGGATGCGGTTCCTGTTCATGCTGGACGACTGGAGAGTCGAGATGAGAAGCGTGGCCGCGGCGGTGCGGGCCCGTGAAGCAGATGCCCTGTGTGTGGAGCGGGTAAGCAGTAACCCAGTTCCGGTTGATCTATCTGGCCTACCCGGCCGCAGAATCCGGTCTGCCCCCGACCACTGCAATAGCCATGCCACCTTCTCCACCATCGCCTACGAACTTACCAAGTGACACTGGTGGGAGCGGGACCTGGATGGCTCCCCCCATAGAGACTGCGGTGCCCAGAGACTTTGGTTTACCATCTGTGTGAGTGTCTGCTTAATCCACCTGATCCAATACCAGGACTACCGCAGTGAATAATCTAACCCCCGCACCCAGCTTCCCAAGGCCAAGCAAGCTATCCGTACACCAAATGCCCACCATCCGGGGCCTTCCCTACCTGCGGAGGGACTGACATCTGGTGAACATACTGTCGTGGTCGGAGGGGCCGCGCTCGCTACGCTCGGGTCCGTGGCTGCTGCTGCTGCTGCTCGGTAGCTCAAGCGGTGAGCCGGACCCGGGGACTTGAGCAGCGCTCCTCGCCCACGAGTGAAGAGGGGGTGGTTTGTTTTGGGAGATAGTTCGTGACACCACCCACGGGTCGTGGTGATGATGGGCACCACCGATGCTGGTGACGGGGATCCCGGGAGCGATGGTAGGGAGCAGCTAGGATGTTGTTTCCCCCTCCGTGGGTAGGGGTTGGTGATCCTGGGGCCCGGTGGTGATACGGGGAGGCTGGATGGCTGGGGTGCAGGGTCGCAGGGGCAGCGCGGCGCGGTGCCGGATGGCACTGTGGTACTCACTCAGGTACAAATTCACAGAGTCTCTGGTAAACCAAACGGCTGGATGGAGGGGTCCCGCAGCCGGCTGCAGTGTCTTTGCTCTCCTTGGACAGGTTGATGGTGGCTGTCTTTCCCTGCACCTGTGTATGTATGTGTTGACTCTGATGGCTTCCCAACGGTAGTCTGCTCCCCGGCGTATAGGTACCGGAGGAGCCCGTGTTGCCCGCAGGCGCTGGCCCTTGGATCTCTAGGCTGTGGCGGTGGCTGTGTATCCTCACGGTGTGGACTGTTGCCTTCTGTCGGGTCTTGGGTGTTAGGAAACCCCTGGAGTTCCGGTCACTTTCGGATTTGACTATTGTCGGCGGCTCCAAGCCTAGTCAGGGTCCGATGGCCCTGCCTTTGTGCTTAGCTTCACCCCGCTCCCCGGTTCGGTACAGGTGGGCCACCGCCCGACCCCGGTCCTACGGTTCTGCAGAGGTCCACTGTGAGGCAAATCCCGGGATATGAAGATGAATTATGACTCCAGTCATAATCGCTCATCACTCCCTGGCAGTGCCCCCTCCCTTCTTGTTCTCAATGTCCAGCATCTGTGAAGGTGTTACACCTCCATGGCCATGTCCTGTGATATGGAAATTAGGTGGCTTAGGGACAATGGACACAGGATGACTCCCTGCCGTGACCCTGTAGTGGGGGCTGCTAGCTAGTTAGCAAGGCTATGGAAATAGCCAGACAGAACGACTCCAGTAAAAAATGGTTCATATCTCGCAAGCCATATTTCCGATAAATATGGCAACCATAAAAATGGTGTCTCCGCATGCGGACGATGCCGGCACACCCTTTTTATGGGAGCAGGACATTGGGAAATGCCCCAGGCGTGATATCAGCCAATGGGGAACTGGCAGACAGGTCATGAGTCCCCTCGTTCTGTGGCTAAATTCATAGCTGTCACAATGAGAGCGTTGGCGTCCGCCTACGACGCTCCCAGGCAAAGTTATGGCCCATATTCCATGTTGGGATATTGTCCATAACTCAAGCCAGGGGTGGAGCAGTGCTCCCTGTGAGGTCACGAAGGTAGGAGGGGACCTGGATTTGCCCAGGTTGATAACCCTACTTCGGCCATTTTCCAGTGTTCTTTCGCTGGGGGCACGTGTAGGAAACATCTGTGGGAAGGATCCTAGAAACCTGGGTACAGCGCCCCCCTGTGGCCAGACGCAACAAGGTAACTGCTGGAACTGTGTATGCCTGTTTGTAACCCATGCTTTGATTGTAACTGTACTCTGACATATGTATATTCTGTAGATTCCCTATTGTATATATTGTAGTTCTAGTGTGCTTTAGGCTGATTAAATTATATAATTAATCTTGGGCTGTTCTGTTATCTCGATCTTGAATCCCACGTCTGTGTGTTCGGCTAATAGTTACCGTAAATCGGTTGGTGGCAGCGAATTGTGCCAAGGATTATTGTGGGGAGGCCAGTGAGATTCGGGGAGATTTTATATATTCCGCCCGCGGAGGTCGGGGGAATATATACCTTACTCTCACCGGGGACCCTTCAATAATCGGCATAAGTAGTATAGCGGCCTCCTTGCTTATTGTCGGGCAATTCCATAATTGGCCTGACTATAAGAGGGGCGCTAGAGAGCGCGTCACGTGCTCTGTCTGTCGGTCGGGAGGTATAAAGGAGGGGTGACCCCCACTTGTTACCCCCCGATTGTGACGTACTGGTAGCCAGCGCGGGGGATTTCCGAGTGACCCCCCCGGTGGTTTGTGACAACGGCTGGATGGAGGGGTCCCGCAGCCGGCTGCAGTGTCTTTGCTCTCCCCGGACAGGTTGATGGTGGCTGTCTGTCCCTGCACCTGTGTATGTATGTGTTGACTCTGATGGCTTCCCAACGGTAGTCTGCTCCCCGGCGTATAGGTACCGGAGGAGCCCGTGTTGCCCGCAGGCGCTGGCCCTTGGATCTCTAGCCTGTGGTGGTGGCTGTGTATCATCACAGTGTGGACTGTTGCCTTCTGTTGGGTCTTGGGTGTTAGGAAACCCCTGAGGTTCCGGTCACTTTCGGATTTGACCGTTGTCGGCGGCTCCAAGCCTAGTCGGGGTCCGATGGCCCTGCCTTTGTGCTTAGCTTCACCCTGCTCCCCGGTTCGGTACCGGCAGGCCACCGCCCGACCCCGGTCCTACGGTTCTGCAGAGGTCCACTAACTCCTGCAGACGGCCACCACCATCTGCCAACCTTGCTGACAGTGCCTGGGCTCCTACCCAGACACTAACAGGTTCTGTCCTCTCACTTTCACCTCCAAACTTAATCTGTCACTTTTCCCGCCTCCAGGCCTGTGAACTCCTCGGTGGGTGGGGCCAACCGCCTGGCTCCGCCCCACCTGGTGAGGACATCAGACCCTGGAGGGAGGCAACAAGGGTTTTTGTTTGACTGGTGTGAACTATCCAGGGGAGGGGGTGTGTGTGATGTTATGTTTGTGGCTACCTGGCTAGTCCAGGGTGCCACAATACCATCTGCCCTGGTACTCCCATCAGCAGCGGCGGTACTCCCCTTTACCGCAACCCACAGGTGGCGTCACAAACATTTATCCCCTGTAAGTAACCCCTTTACAATTTGAAGTGTCCACGAGCCCCGCCACCTATCTCTAGAGTCCCGGGGTCTCCCCTACCCATGGAGGGATCACCATCTGGCTGCCCCACTCCATCTCCCCCGAGTACTCCCATCGACAGCGGTGGTACTCCCCTTACCGCGAACCGTGGGTGGCGTCACGAACTCTCTCTTGTAAATAATCCCCCCTTCACATTTGAAATGGCTGCAAACCCCTGGGTCTGGAGACCCTCGAGCCACAGCAACCCCAGATCCGAGCATTTCGACTGCTGCAGGGGCGGCACAGTACCTGGTATCTGTCTCCCGATAGGCTCTTAGTTAAGCCCCTCCCATAAAAGGAAAGGATAAGCCTGGGTCCCTCTATGGTCCTGTAAGTCCACTAACCCCGCCTGCTGGGCTGTGGGCTGCGTTTCACTGCTCATCACAGCCCAGCGTCACATCCCAACATTACTCCTGCTTGCGGCTCTCTGTAGTAAAGGAGTGAGCAGGGAAATGCTGAGCTGTGACGCAGGGCTGTGATGAGCCGTGAAATGCCGCACACAGGCTAGTGACACAGGAAGACTGCGGCCAGCTCGGGGGGTCACGCGATGGGGATGAGCGGACTGCAATAGCGCCGCTCACAGGCACTATTGACAACACAAGGTATTTGAGAGAACCCTTGTTTCTCAACATTATATTGTTGTGGCTTGGAAAAATAAGTAGTGAACCACCTTTTTAACTCTCAAAGAATCGAATGGAGAGAGTTATGAGCTGCCACTTTAACAAATTGGAATAGGCTAAATGGGACATGTATATAAATGCAGTTTCCAGTACCCCTCTCTAGGATCATAGTGCAAAAATTCTTAAAGAGATTTTTATCATGGGAAATCAGCAGCTAATGACATCTACTGACGTGTCACAGTGACCGTGAGAAGATGAATCTGTGCAGCATTTCTCTTAAAAGAAACCAAATCACTACATGGATGTTTTTGTAAATGTAGAATATCCAGTTTGCACTTCTGCAAATATGTTTCACAATGATACTCAGCGAAACAAATTGTTTCACCAGCTGATCTATTTTTCTTTGTTTTTTGTTTGTTTGTTTTTTATATATTTCTTGTTTTGAACTTTTGTCATACTTTAGCTAAGATTAGTTGTAGTTTTACCAGTTGATGTTGTGTACCAGTTTACTATTACGCATGAAACTAGAGAAAGTTCATCCAAGAAAAACTCTAACATTCAAGTAAAGTTTTCCATTTGCTGCTGCACATTCCTGAACTGGAACTAAACCCAGAGAATAAGTTCACCCGCTTTACACCATCCTGTAACAGATATGCATTAACATTTTAAGGAAATAAATAGCTGTATTTTTCCTTCAGAATCAATGCTAATGCTTACCATCAGTCAATTATTTTGGCTGCAGATAAGTAGTATAATGATATAGTTTATATAGTCAATGTACACTAAGACAATTTGATCTCATTTTAGAAATCATGTAATAAATACACAATTTGCGAAATTAAACCAAAAGTGGATAGATGCTGCCCAAAAGTTGGAAAGGTGGGTCCCCGCTGGCATCTCCCAGCCCATCCATTGGAAGCAAACAAGTAGAAGCCATCGGAGACCCTCCTTTCCAACTTGTCTACCATGCAGCTTTGTACCCAGAGGCTTTTAAAGTACTGGCTGCAGAGGCTGTGCTGACTGTGTGGAGCAGGGCGGTGTGAAGGGTGTCCCAGATGCTCTGTTGGTGGTGCAGGTGTGACACCCCTGGACTAGTCAGGGTGTCACAGGGTACTGCACTTTCTGCCCTTTAGGCCGGCTTTGCACATTACGACATCGCATGCCGATGCTGCGATATCGAGTGCGATAGTCCCCGCCCCCGTCGTACGTGCAATATCTTGTGATAGCTGCCGTAGCGAACATTATTGCTATGGCAGCTTCACATGCACTCACCTGTCCTGCGACATCGCTCTGGCCGGAAAACCGCCTCCTTCCTAAGGGGGCAGGCCGTGCGGCGTCACAGCGACGTCACACGGCAGGAGGCCAATAGTAACGGAGGGGCGGAGATGAGCAGGATGTAAACATCCCGCCCACCTCCTTCCTTCTCATAGCAGCCGGGACGCAGGTAAGGTGATGTTCCTCGCTCCTGCGGCTTTACACACAGTGATGTGTGCTGCCGCAGGAACGAGGAACAACATCGTACCTGTCGCTGCAGCGGCATTATGGAAATGTTGGAGACTACACCGATGATACGATAACGACGCTTTTGCGCTCGTTCATCGTATCAAAAAGGTTTTACACACTACGACATCGCAAGTGACGCGGGATATACGTCACTTTCGATTTGACCCAGTGTGCAAAGCTGGCCTTAGTGCAGGGTTCCACCTCCCATGGTTCTGGGTTCCCAACCTATGGTACTGCCTCCATCCGCATCCAAATCCCAACCACACCTCACACCACACTCTGTTAGACACACCAGTGGGCTGCTGAGCTGGAATAGGGACGCCCACCTAGGGGTCAGGCAGACTGGTGGGAGGGAAGAAGAACATAACGGTGGTAGCTCTCGAGTAGTGAGGAGCTGGGTGAGCGTGTGGCTCCCTGGGTGTTAGAGGTTGGGTCGCAGACAGTGGTCTGGGCCCAGAGGAGTCGGAAACCAGGTCACAGGATATTGAGGCTGGGTGCCTAGACCTGGTCTTGGAGGACGGTCAGAAGCTCAAGTCTGATAACCAGTCTAGGACCGAAAGCACGGCGGAGTACAGGACCCTAGGTCGGGGAGTAGCTTCAGGCAACTCGGCAATTAATCTGCGGATGATAGTGACTTCATGGACTCTCCCCAAGAAGCTCAGAGATTAGGGTCATTAGCGCAACGAGGGGGATAGGGCTTTCCAACCCACGCAGCCCACAGAAATCCCAAGCGTGAGCCCTTGAGAGCGCAGCTCCACTACCAACAAGTAGGGAGCGGGGCCCGGACAGCTTTACGCCAATGGGCCACCAGAACACTTCTAATTTGTGCACGGAAGCAGGCTCCGAACCACCCGGCAGTACTATAGAGGACGGATACCCGGATGAGCTCCCCCAAGAGGGCAGCGGCACCCAGAAACTTGGTTTACTTTGTTGTCAGAGTCTGCTTTGCGGCCGTAGCATCACCAACATGGCCTGAGTAAGTACATGGTCCTCCCCTGCTTTCAAACAGCCTGCGCTCCCCTACAACCAGCATTCCACCATCCAGAGTCCTGGGGCCTCCCCTACCTGTGGAGGGAACGTCATCTGCCTGCCCTGCTCCATCTCCCCCGGGTACTCCCATCGGCAGCGTCGGTACTCCCCTTACCGCGAACCACGGGTGGTGTCACAAACTCATCCCCTGTAAATAGTCCCCTTTACATTTCAGTGGCCGCAAGCCCCCGGGTCCGGAGACCCTCGAGCCACAACAACCCCCGGATCCGAGTGGTTTGACCTCTGCAGGGGCGGCACACAGACTTCAAAGAAACGGCACATAGAATCGGCGCGTGGGAAGATTGAGCTCTCAGCTCAATGACAAGTTGAGATCTCATCTGCACATGTGCCACCTCCGGGCACTATTTTCCTTAAGTCCGCTGCTGGGAGATCAATGGGCCGGAGGCGGCGTGTGCGCAGATGAGATCTTGAGCTGAGAACTCCATCAGCGTACGCGCCGACTGACTCCGGACGGCATTTATTTGAAGCCTGCACTGTCGATGGAGCATCTCACCCGCCACACCGCCCTGCTCCACACAGCCCTCACCACAGCCAGCACAGCCCCGCACCGCCGACACAACATCTCATCCACTGCACCACCCTGCTCCACTCAGCCCCCAGCACAGCCTCGCACCACCAACAGAGCATCTCATCTGCCACACCGCCCTGCTCCACTCAGCCCCGCACCGCCGACCTAGCATCTCACCTGCCGCACTGCCCTGCTCCACACATCCCCCACTGCAGCCAGCACAACGCCCCGCAGCCAGCACAGTGACCATACTCCACCTCCCAGTAAGCTACATTTGGATTTTAAGATGCACCTAATCTAAAAAATATGGTATGTTTTTCTCTGAAAAGCTTCAGCATTTTAAAATCAAACATGCAGTTCTTTGAAAAAGTATTCATACCCCATTAACTTTTCTACATTTTTTCACATTATACCTACATATCTAGGAGTATTTTATTGGGATTTTATGTGACATAACAATTCAAAGTTGCAAGCATTTGTAAAGTGTAAAGGAAATGATAAATGGTTTTCTAAATAGTTAAAAAAAAATATATAAATCCGAAAATGATTACATGTATTTCTATTTGGTCTTCTGTTCTCTGATGCCAATAAATAAAATCCTAAGTGACCAATTCTCTCCAGAATTCACCTAAGTAGTAAATTGAATTCACATGCCTATAATTTATTCTCAGTATAACTACAGGTGTTCTGTGAAGGCTTCAGAGGTCTCTTTGAGAACATTAGTGATCAAACAGAATCATGAAAATAAAGGATCACATCAGACAGGCAAGGGATAAAGTTGTGGAGAAAGTAAAGCAGAGTTATGTTCTAAAACAAATAGCCTAAGCCCTGAATACCTCATGGAACACTGTTCAATCCATCATCCAAAATGGGTTGAGTATAGCACAACTGTAAACCTTATGAGTCATGGCGATCCACCTAAACTGACATCCCAAGCAAGGATAGTGCTAATTAGAGACGCAGCCAGGAGGTTCATGATCACTCTGGAGGAGCAGAGATCCACAGCTCAGGTGGGAGCATCTGTAAAGGACAACTATTAGTCAGACACTCCACAAATATGGCCTTTATGGAAGAGTTGCAAGAAGAAAGGTATTTTTGAAAGCCATATGAAGTCCCATTTGCAGTTTGCTACTTTGTGTTGGTATCACATAAAATACATTTAAGTTTGTGGGTGAAGCGTGAAAAAATGTGAATGGGTTCTGAGGGTATGAATACTTTTCCAATGCAACGTGTCTGATACATCCTGCCTGTGGATCATGCAGCATGTATCAGCTTTCAAACACTTTCATCAAAGATTATGTTCTGTTACCTCCAAGGATCTCTCCAAAAAGCCAACCACTAAGTGTCTTCCTTCTGTCTAATGTGCTAGCTCCTGCCAATTGTCAAGTGTAAACCATCTCAAGCGCCACAGATGCTAAGAAGGATTACAGGAAGTCATTGTGGGTCTGTGTCTCTCTACTCTTGCTTTTGAGCCTTTCCTACATAGCAGAGACTAGGGTATTCAGTTCATGGTAGGCAAGCCATTAGACAATGCTGGAAAGTAAGAGAAAAAAGTTCCAGAACCCATAATGGTGGCAGAATGCTGATGGAGAAGAACTGCACATGCCAAAAGATTGGCTGCTAAGTTAAAGAGGATGAAAATCGGGAAATATTATATCCGTATGTAGATCAATACACATGATGGGGACTATTTATTGTTAGGCTAAGGGTTAATGATATGACTATGTGGATTTATGGATTACTGGAATTTGTTTTTTAATTGTTCAACATTTTATGCAAATATGGAAATGTACATTTGTAATGAAAGGCTAATTCAATTAATGTAATACATGCCTGCATGCTCCAGAAGAAACAGACAAAAAAGAAACTTACATGCCAAAACTTGAAACTACTAAAAAAATATATATATATATAAAAGAAAGATGTTTTGCATATCAAAATGGCCATTTTAATACCTGCCCGGTAGCCACGTCACGGCAATCTCATTGTACTGGGTCATACTCTATTATACTATCTCTCTCTGGGTTTAAAAACCTACATATACAGTCCCTGACAGAAGTTCTGTCGTTTATTCATGTTATGTAAATAAAAGCTTATAACCTGACATTAAATTCATCCGTTGGTTTCATAAATTACTCTTTTGAAAGCTGAAATCCTCCCAAATTTGGTTTAGGTTATGAAAATAAAGTTGCTGCAAAGCTGAAATATTAGAAAAACAGAGACCAAGTAGAGCGGACCTCATATTTGTTGTAATATACATGGACCCCATAGAATACATACAAAAACTTGTGAACAAGAAGGGGTATTTATCATGTTTTTTTTTAATTAAAACTACTGTACCACAGTTGTGAAAAAGTATACAGTTTTTATTATTACAAAAAGTGCAAATATCAAAAATCACATGTGATGACAGTTAGTAGTTAGACATACATAGTTAAAATCCAATTAGATGAGACAGAGAGAGAAAAAGGTCCCAGGGAGGGAGACAGACTAAAACTGGTAAGAAAGTAGTATTACTATATCCCGGGGGGGGCATATAAGTAACCAAAAGATATCAATAGTATACCCCCTGGGCTAGTGGAGTGATGGAATGTCCATACATTAAACAGTAACCAACAGGATAAGGTCCAGATCAGGGCCTGAATACACCAGTATGTAACACCACCAGAATAATCTCAGAGGGGAAAAAAAAAAAGAAAAAAAAGTCATATAGTGGTGGGTAAAATGGCACCTGAAGGACCTACCTGTGGTATGTATAGCACCCAGAAAGGGAGTCTGTCAGCCTCACATGTGGACCCAGTCCCGACACGTGTTTCGCATGTGCTTCAACGGGAGACCGTCCTGTCTCATCTAATTGGATTTTAACTATGTATGTCTAACTACTAACTGTCATCACATGTGATTTTTGATATTTGCACTTTTTGTAATAATAAAAACTGTATACTTTTTCACAACTGTGGTACAGTAGTTTTACTTAAAAAAAACATGATAAATACCCCTTCTTGTTCACAAGTTTTTGAAAGCTGAAATATTGATCATTTAATGAACACAGAAATGTCAGATTTTGGCAAGACAAAAGCTTTGTCGCCTTGTCATATAATGCACCCAATCCTAGTTTACATGCTCACCTGTGCTTACTAAATGATCAGTTAATTAGTGGGTGTGTATAAAAAGAAACCCAGCACCCCAGACCTTCAGTTGAACTGCAACTTGACCTCTGACAACATGCCTAAAATTCATCCTGCGACCAAAGCCTTGATTATCAAGAGGCTGAAGACCTGATCCACTGCAGAGGTGGTTGGCACCTTTAATGTGTCTCAGCATCAAGTACAAAGAATTAAAGAAAGATTTGAAGAGACGAGATGTTTTTGACAAGTCCAGGTCCGACAGACCCCGCAAGACAACTGCTCAGGAGGAACGTTTGTTGATTAGAAAATCCAAAGCCAGTCTCTCTTCCACTGCAGCAGAGCTCCAAAAGGCCTGGTCACCTCAAGTCCCTGTATCAACTAGAACAGTTTGTAGGATTCTGTCTCGAAATGTCCTCCATGGTCGAATCAGTGCCCAGAAGCCAGCACTAAACAAAAGGCAATTAAAAACCGTGTGGCATTTACCAAGTCCCACAGGCTGCTAAACAGATGGATGCTGGAAAAGTGGCAGAAGGTGGATTTCTCTGATGAATCTTCAGTTGAATTACACCACAGCCGCCGCAAATACTGCAGGAGAGCTACTGGAGCCCATATGGATCCAGAAAACAGTTAAGTTTGGTGGTGGAAAGATCATGGTCCAGGGTTACATTCAGTATGGGGTTGTGCGAAACATTTGCAAGGTGGAAGGCAATATCAATAGCCTAAAATATCAAGAGGTATTAGCTACCTCTTACATTCCCAATCAAAAAGGGGTCAAATTCTGCAGCAGGATGGTGCTCCATGTCATCCATCCATCTCTACAACAAAGTTCCTCCTGGCAAAGAAGATCAAGGTGCTCAAGGACTGGCCAGCCCAGTCACCAGACATGAACATCATTGAGCATGTTTGGGGTAGGATGAAAGAGGAAGCTTGGAAGACAAAACCAAAGAATCTAGATGAACTCTGGGAGGCATGTAAGACTGCATTCTTTGCTATTCCTGATGACTTCATCAATAAATTGTATGAATCATTGTTGAACCACATGGATGCAGTCCGTCATGCTCATGAAAGTCACACAAAATATTAAATATGGCTCTAATAGCACCACAACTTCATTCACCAATGTTATGCAACATATCTTTGTATTAGAAGTTAATTATTTGTTTGAATTTCACATTACTATCTGTGGGCGACGAAACTTTTGTCTTGCCAAAATCTGACCTTTCTGTGTTCATTAAATGATCAATATTTCAGTTTTGCAGCAACTTTATTTTCATAACCAAAACCAAATTTGGGAGGGTTTCAGCTTTCAAGAGTGATTTATAAAACCAATGGATGAATTTAAAGTCAAGTTATAAGCTTTTATTTACATAACATGGATAAACGACAGAACTTCTGTCAGGGACTGTATGGGCAATGAGAATCCCACCATTAAAGGATAAAAACACCTGTGGCTAATGGGGGAGGGTGGCTTGGAAGCATGGTCAGTCAAATGCACATAATCCATACACATTACAAAGAGCTCCAGAAGAAGCAGTGAAGGTGAAACCCTGGGCATAGCAGGCTGCTTGCCTTAATGTCTCCATAGAGTTTTGCAACTAAACATTTCTTTGAAATATGAAGAATAATCCATAGCAATAATTATTGTTAAACATCTTTACACATCTACAATGATGTTGCTGTAATCATCCTGGAAGTGTTCAATACACAATTGTGATTCATCTATACATGTTATTTCCATTTGTCTCTCTTTTCCCACAGCTGAGCTGTGTTTATATTCTTGTGGGTGGTTCTTTACAGGTGTTGCTTTTTTTGCCAACATCTCTGCAATATTGTGAGCCTTTGCTGTTTGCCAGGGAAGCAATTTTATCATTTGTCACGTCAGTTTTGTATTTCTCTAAGATCCTCAGCGCTTAAATCCTGCCTGAGCCTGTCTTGAATCACTTTCCTTGTCTCGAGTCATGTTGTTGTTGTTTTGCTTTTTTCACTTCGACCTTTACCTGTCTCCTTCCATTGACTTTGAATTGTTTCTCAATTGCAAACTTATTTTTGTGGCCTTGACTACAATGTGCCCAGCAGCACATTACGCACATGTGTCTATGATGGTCATCTTGGCTTCTATTTGTTATAAGTTCCATTCTATTTTTTTTTGGGGGGGGCTAACTAGTGGATTGCAACTTGAAGAAAAGACCAACGCAAACAATCGAAACGCAAACATGACATTTTGATTCACTCTAATGCTGAGCTCTTCAGCTTTCTCTGGTAATACAAACATTTTGCATGTCCCTTTTAGGATGACTTTCCTAGTGAAGAATTAAAAGGCCTAGACATCACATTTTTACTTATTATAAGTAACTTATAAAATACCTTTGTACAAGTTCTATAGTTATTTTTTTTTCTCCCAGTTATATGAGACAATCACTGACCAGCTAGTATTTATATATCATCCATAACTTGGAAGATTCACATATTTTAATAAGAGTCCTTGAATTATTTTTACACGCAAATACCAATTAATATGTGATCCAAAGGGGTTTTCCAAAAATGAACATTCACATGCATTGTGCCCTATTTACAATTCACTCACAGGTCAGTGACTAACGCTTTCATGTGTTTCTCCCTCAACCGGTTAAAAACAATATTCAAAGACCCACCCTAGCTATGCTAAAGGCAACCTCCCAATTTAAGAAACATCATGATCCGAAGTTCAATGCCCTCAGATAGACCTAGAGGAACTTATCCTTGTAATGTGAAGAGCTGCAAAACCTGCACTCATGTAGAGACCAAAGACTTGATACAGATGCCTAAGGTTGGTTTCAGACGTCCGTGTTTTAGGTACGTGTGACATCCGTTTCTAACACGGATGTCACACGTACCCATGTTACCCTATTGTGATTGTGTACTCACATGGCCGTGTTTTCACACACACCGTGTGGCCCTGCTTTTTCACATGGAGACGGGTCCGTTTTTTCTCCGGCAGCACTGGTGTCACACGAACCGCAGACTGATGTGATCCGTGTGACATCAGTGTGACACAAACCGGAGAAAACACGGGTTTTTAAATAAAAAGTTTTTCTATATTTACCTGTATCCAGCGATGCTGTCTCCCGTTCTGCTGCCTCCCGCTTCTGACCCCGCTCATTATTTTCATTGATTATTCACTGCAGTGAGCAGTTGGGAACAGGGGCATCGCGGTGACAGCGCTGGAGACAGCACCGCCGAGGACAGCATCACTGGGGACATCGCTAGTGACATGTGAGTATCCTGCCAGCAGTGTGTGTGCAGGGACTTCCAGGAGGTCATCAGATTTCCCAATGAACTCTGATGATCTCCTGATGACACCCCTGCGACAACTGTGCTACAGCGAGTGTCACGATGGTGACTTCCAGGGGTTCATGAGAGTTCATTGGGAACTCTGATGACCCCCTGGATGTCACTGCAAAAACTGCTGTATACTCACCTATTATCGGCGCTGTCCTCGGTGGTACAGGTAAATATAGAACATCTTTTCATTGCAGATACACGTATTTTACCCGGTACGTGTCACACGTATGCAAAAACGGATGTCACACTTGTAACCATAACCATGCATGTGACTGGTACCTGATTAAACACAGATGTCTGAAACCAGCCTAAAGCCTGCTTTACACGGTACGACCGATTGTGCGATTTCACAATCGATCGTACCCGCCCCCGTCCTTTTTGCGTCACGGGTAAATCGCTGCCCGTGTCGCACAAAGTTACTAAACCCCGTCACACATACTTACCTCTCGTGCGACCTCGCTGTGGGCGGCGAACGTCCACTTCCTGGAGTGGGAGGGACGTTCGGCGTCACAGTGACGTCACACGGCCGCCGGCCAATCAGAGCGGAGGGGCGGAGATGAGCAGGATGTAAACATCCCGCCCACCTCCTTCCTTCCACATAGAGCCGGCGGCGGCCGCGGGAGGCAGGTGAGCTGCTCATCGTTCCCGTGGTGTCACACGGAGCGACGTGTGCTATCACGGAAACGATGGGCGACTAAAGTAACCGATATTATGGAACCTAACGAGCAGTACCCGACTCACGATTTGTGAGCGATACTGCGTCGCTAGGAGGTGTCACACAGGCCGGCATCGCCAGCGATGCCGGATGTGCGTCACAAAAACCGTGACCCCGACGATCTATCGCCCGATAGATTGCCTGGTGTAAAGCAGGCTTTAGGCCCCTTTCACACGTCAGTGATTCTGGTACGTATGTGCTTTTTTTTATACGTACCAGAATCACTGACATACGCAGACCCATTATAATCAATGGGTCTGCTCACACATCAGTGTCTCCGTGCAGCGTACACGCATGTCCGTGATTCTGCGTGAGACAAGTCCATTTTTTTCTGGCATCACTGATGACCCACGGACCACACTATGGTGTGATCCGTGTGTGATCCGTGAAACACATACCAGAAAAACACTGACATATAAAATAATAAACATTTTCAACTCACCTTTCCAGCAACGCGCTGTGCAGCCTCCGCTCTCTGCAGCTCCTGCCCGGCTCATGAATATTCATGAAAGCAGGAACAGCCGACCCGGAAGTAGCTGCAGAGAGCGGTGGGCGGACGCTGCAGAGCCGAGGAGTTCAGCACCATGGACAGCAGGAGCGAAGGCAGGTGAGTAATGTCCATTTGCAATCACGGATCACGGATTGCACATGGACAACCCACGTGTGCCGTGAATCACGGAAAACAGAGGGACATGTGCGTGTTTTACACGTCAGTGTTTTTCACTGACGTGTGAAGGGGGCCTTACACACAGAAGGACTATAAGATTCCTGGGACATTCACATGTTCCTCTTCCAATGTGGTGCACTCAATCCTGTGCACTATATGTCCTATTGGGGGGTTCTATATTGGAGAAACAGGACAGAGACTGAGAGTGAGGATGAGGGTTCACCGTCACACAATTACAGATGTCAAGAACCGGGCGGGGGGTGTCACTCGGATGTCCCTCCGCTCAGTCGTGGATCTGTCAATCTGTGATGAAACCACACCTCGCAACCCCACCCTGACTTCTCTAATACATCGGCGCCATGCAATACGACCTAGTCACTTCCGCCAACACGCAACATTTCGCGCCCCAAGGGATATGTAGTCCGCTTGGTGCAATGCAGCACTGACACCTCCTGTCCCCATGGGCACAGGGAGGCACGGAAAGAGGAACCGAGTAGGTCATACAACCTCTGGCGCAACACCCAGCTTTCCCATAACCCTGAAAGGCTGACTGGAACTTTCCACTAGCCCCACTGGAACAGAATTCTATCAGTCTGGTACAGTGCAGTAGACTGCCACCAGCTCCTCATTAGATATCGGCCTGGTCTGTTAACAGGACCATATTTTGCCAGAAACTAGCAAAAGTAGCATGTAAAACTAAGCTAAACTCATGGACATGGGATTTGGGAATCGAGAATAAAGCAACAGCCCAAGATTACAATTTATATTTAATCGCCTTAAGGTTGCAGTAGATAGTACACTATATAGAAGATGGAATGTACAGATATGTCAGAAGTACAGTTACAGATAAGATATTGTTACAAACAAATATACAGATGAGTCAGTTGCCCTATTCTTTATGAATATGCCTGGTGTTGGCTTGTACAGGGGAGGCGCTGTGGAGCCATGAGTTCCTGGGACTTCTCACACGTTTATTCGCACGTGACCTCTCAGAGAAGAACACCCACAAGATGTCTGCACTGAGGCTATGAATCTGGGCACATTCCATGTTCCCTCCCACCTGGTGACCTAAGACTGGGCTGGACATGGGCTGTGCCTTTTAGCTTCCATGGAGATATAGATTTTCCGTTTTCCCCATATCTCCGCCCCTGATCGTCTCGCACAGAAGATATGACTATTTTATTTCTCATCAGGATTTTATCTATCCATAGATAGGAAATTCAGGGTGCCTATGGTCTTCCTACAGCCAGTTATTAATTATTGACTGCTATGCACATGTCACAATTTAGGTGAAATGTGTGGGCCATACGAATTGCTGTCAGGAATCTGGAAATATGCCTGCCTTATTTGTGGGAGCGACACTGCACCTCGACGTCTGCCCAAACAGCTTTGAAGCTCTGTTGTAAACTTGTAAATCATGAAGTTGCCCACCCATCCTTCCTGCTGGCCAGCAGGGGGCTTTCTCCAGCTGGAGCTTCTTCTGTACACTTAATTGAAATATGCCACCTGACAATTTGCCCCTTGAGGCAGAGCAGGATGATTTCTTCTTGCTGCAGGGCAGGGGGTGTGCAAATGGAATGTGACAGCTGGGTGACATGTATGAATGTCATAATCCTAATCCTCACAATATCTCTCAGAATATTCCTCATCATAATCCTCATACAGACAAAAAAAACTATTTACCTGTGGCCAAACATTTCTGTGCTCCAAGACACAACATAAACCATGGGAAAGTTGTCATTAAAAGACAACTTCAGCTCACAAAATCACAAAATTACAATGTTTAATTCTATCCAAAGAGGACTAAATTTTTCAGGAGGATTTATGACAAACTACAAAATTGGAGAAGACTTCTCCAGAGATGGTAAGGGTACCAGGCCTCTGATCTTACATGGATATTTGTAAAACAAAACTTTCACACCACTAATCTAAGCTAATTAAGGATTCTCTATCTCAGCTCAGTGTTTATTTCAGTGTCCATTTATTATACCATGCCTCTGCTCTGTTTGTTTATATATTTGTGTTTCTTCAGATACTTTGCAAATTGTCTCTTCAGTGAGGAACTAGACAAACTCTAGTACACCTATTGGAAGTAGCAATCCTAAATGTCAAAAGTGACCCTTTAACGAGCCTTGTCAAATAACTTAGGATTTATGCCAGATCAGAACCTCAATTTGCAGACATGGAGTTTCAGGATGGTTGTCCCTCATCAGCGCAAAGTATGAGAACTGATCTGGCTGTATGAGGAGCTAAGGCGGGGTCTAATGGAGAAGCTATTCTCCTCGCAGAGTCTGACATACCATTCCAGTATGTCAGTGGTGAGGAAACTTTAAGCCACAATGCTCCGCTGGGAAATATGGAAATTTTCTCTTAGACGAACTCTAGTGCCACCTATTGGAGGTAGCAATCCTACTTTGTTATACCATGCCTGATGAAGAGACCTGAGGAGTCTTGAAAGCCTGCTTTGTAACATCATTTATTTTATTTTAGTTATCCATTAAAAGGTATCAGAAGTACAAGATTATAATTTTGTTTCTCTCACTGAGAGCAATCAATCATCCCTCAACGATGACATCCATATGCCTATCACATGCACCAATTCCTGATAAACACTTCCAAGTATATGACATTGAGAAATGAGCTTACCACTTGAAGCTGAAAATACAGATGTGTCTGCTTACAGCTTTCCACAGATTATTTTTCTTATTAAACATGTTCTGTTTTTTTATTACCACGGAAAATGCAAAATACTGTTGAGGCTTCTTTCACACGTTCGTGAAAAACCACGCACATTTTTCATGCACGTGTCAGAGGTGCGTTTTGCCCTCCGTGAGCCGTGTTTATGGCCTACATGTGTTCTCTGTGTGTTATCCGTAAAAACACACGGATAGCGTAAACTTTCTGCTCACCTGTCCTTGGCGTCGCTGTCCGTGGTGCTGATCTTCGGTCTCCGATCCTGCCGACTCCCCGCTGCTGCAGCTTCTATTCAATGAGCATAATGAGCAGCGGTCAGAAGCAAGTGACAGCAGCGGCAGAGACAGGAGGGCTGGAGAAGGTGAGTAAAGTTTTTTTTATTTTCTCAAACACGTGTGTTTTCTCCAGCACGTGTCACACGGAACACCTCCGTGTGGTCCGTTTGCGTTCCGTGTGACATACGTGATGCCGGAGAAAAACGGACATGTTGACGTGTGGAGAACACGGACACACGTATGCTCTACACGTACACACGGTCCATGGCAGAACACGCACGTGAGCGCAGACCCATTGATTTTAATGGGTCTACGTGTGCCCGTGTCTCTGGTACGTGAAGAAAAGGACCAAACACGTACCGGAGACAAGGACGTGTGAAAGAGGCCTAAAAAAAAGTACATAATGTTATGCAACGTGCTTCATGCCATAACCTGTTGTGGTAACTAAATATATTGTTTTATATTACCCCATTTATAAAATTGATTGCTTTTACTGTATATATTTTTTTAACTGTGTAAACACCCACTCCTATCAGTGTATGTATACTTCATTTTTCCTGGTTTCTTGCGGGTTCTTGCAATGCCCTGAATATGAGGTAAGTGACATAATGAATCAGATAAACTATACTACATTTCTAATTGGAGGTATTTGCTAATATACAAGTGCATCTCAATAAATTATAATATCATCAAAAAGTAAAATTATTTCAGTAATTCACTACAGAAAGGGAAGCACAAATATTATATAGTTATTACACACAGTGATCTATTTCAAGGGGTTATTTGTGTTAATGTTTCATAGTTTCATAGTTTTTAAGGTTGAAGGGAGACTCTAAGGCGGGCTTTGCACGTTGCGACATCGCAAGCCGATGCTGCGATGTCGCACGCGATAGTCCCCGCCCCCGTCGCAGGTACGATATCGTGTGATAGCTGGCGTAGCGAAAATTATCGCTACGCCAGCTTCACATGCACTCACCTGCCCTGCGACCGTCGCTGTGGCCGGCGACCCGCCTCCTTCCAAAGGGGGCTGGTCGTGCGGCGTCATAGCGACGTCACACGGCAGGCAGCCAATGGCGGCGGAGGGGCGGAGATGAGCAGGATGTAAACATCCCGCCCACCTCCTTCTTTCCGCATAGCCGCCGGCGGCAGGTAAGGAGATGTTCCTCGCTCCTGCGGCTTCATACACAGCGATGTGTGCTGCCGCAGGAACGAGGAACAACATCGTACCTGTCGCGGCACCGGCATTATGGAAATGTCGGTGAATGAAATGATGATACGATAACGACGTTTTTGCGCTCGTTCATCGTATCATCTAGCATTTACACAGTGCGATGTCGAAAGTGACGCCGGATGTGCGTCACTTTCGATTTGACCCCACCGACATCGCACGTGATGTCGCAACGTGCAAAGCCGCCCTAAGTCCATCTAGTTCAACCCGTAGCCTAACATGTTGATCCAGAGGAAGGCAAAAAAAACCCAATGTGTCAAACAAGCTCCAATGCGGAAAAAAATTCCTTCCTGACTCCACATATGGCAATCAGACTAGTTCCCTGGATCAACACCCTATCATAAAATCTAATATACATAACTGGTAATATTACATTTTTCAAGAAAGGCATCCAGGCTCTGCTTAAATGTTAGTAGTGAATCACTCATTACAACATCATGCGGCAGAGAGTTCCATAGTCTCACTGCTCGTACAGTAAAGAATCCTCGTCTGTGATTATGATTTAACCTTCTTTCCTCAAGACGTAGCGGATGCCCCCGTGTTCCAGTCGCAGGCCTAGGTGTAAAAAGATCTTTGGAAAGGTCTCTGTATTGTCCCCTCATATTTTTATACATTGTGATTAGATCCCCCCTAAGCCTTTGTTTTTCCAAACCAAATAACCCCCAAGTTTAATAACCTGTCTTGGTATTGTTGATGATCATGTTGATTATTACAGTTTACAGCCAATGAAATTCCAAAAGTCATTATCTCAGAAAATTAGAATAATTACCACAAAACACCTACAAAGGGTTCTTAAGCATGTAAAATGATTCCTTAGTCTGGTTCAGACTGTCATCCAATCATGGGGAAGACTGCTGAAGACAGTCACTGACACACTCCACAAGGAGTGTAAGCCACAAAAGGTCATTGCTAAAGAAGCTGGCTGTTTACAGAGTGCTGTATACAAACATATTAATGTAAAGTTGAGTGAGAGGAAGAAGTGTGGCAGAAAAAAGTGCACAAGCAACCGCAAGCGGGATAACCACAACCTTGTGGGATTTTTAAAAAAAGGCCATTCAAAAATGTAAGTGATATTCACAAGGAGTGGACGGCTGCTGGAGTCAGTGCTTCATGAGCCGCCACACACAGATGTGTCCAGGACATGGGCTACAAGTGTCACATTCCTTGTGTCAAGCCACTCATAACCAGTAGACAACGCCAGAAACGTCTTTCTGTTACGTCCTCACCAGAGTTTACTCCTGCGACTTCTGCTTCGATCACTAGGCGATGTCATGTTCCCGCCATGGACTGTGCTGGTGATAGGAGAGGAGTCATTGCCAGTGGCTCTGGTGGGTGCAGGCTCTGCTTATCCACTAAGCTGGGTTTGCCTGGGACCTGCAGTACCACTGGCTGATTGTAGGTGGTGTGTATCTTCCAGCTGAAGTTACCACCATTCAGATACAGCCAATGCCTGATTTACTGACTACGTCCTTGTCAGCTGATTTTGTCCCTGTTCTGCATCTCCTGGTTTGACCCTGCCTGACTACTACTCTCTTCTGGACTGCAGCCTTCTACAGGTAGCAATCTCCAGGGCTCTGCAATAATTCCAAATCTCTGTATAAGAGGACAAAGGGTTTTGGGGTTCTCGGAGTCCTGTTTTGTGAGTGGCTTTCCTCTAGCCTGTCCGTGACAGCCAGTCTGAGTCTGTAGTTCCAAGCAGGAGTTACACTTACTTGGACCAAGGAGAAAAAAAAAATGGACTGTCGCTCAGTGGTCCAAAGTGTTATTTTCAAATGAAAGTAAATTTTGCATTTCATTTAGAAATCAAGGTCCCAGAGTTTGGAGGAAGAGTGGAGAAGCCACGATTCAAGCTGCTTGAGGTCTAGTGTGAAGTCTCCACAATCAGTGATGGTTTGGGGAGTCATGTTATCTGTTGGTGTAGGTCCACTGTGTGTTATCAAGACCAAAGTCAGCGCAGCCGTTAGCTTTATGGAGATTTAATTTTCCAGCAGGACTTGGCATCTGTCCACACTTCCAAAAGTACCAAAACCTGGTTTAATAACCACAGTATCACTGTGATTGATTGGCCAGCAAACTCACCTGACCTAAACCCCATAGAGAATCTATGGGGTATTGTCAAGAGGAAGATGAGAGATACCAGACCCAACTATGCAGACGAGCTGAAGGCTGCTATCAAAGCAACGTGGGCTTCCATAACACCTCAGCAGTGCCACAGTCTGATTGCCTCCATGCCATGCCCCATTGATGCAGTAATTCATGTAAAAGGAGCCTCGACCAAGTATTGAGGCATTTACTGTACACACTTTTCAGTAGGCGCCAACATTTCTGATTTTAAAATCATTTTTTCAGTTGGTCTTATATAATATTCTAATTTTCTGAGATAATGACTATTGTTTTTTCATTGGCTGTAAGCCATAATCATCAACATTAACAGAAATAAATACTTAAAATAGATCCCTCTGTGTGTAATGACTCTATACACTGTGTGCAGAATTATTAGGCAAATGAGTATTTTGATCACATGATACTTTTTATACATGTTGTCCTACTCCAAGCTGTATAGGCTTGAGAGCCAACTACCAATTAAGTAAATCAGGTGATATACATCTGTGTAATGAGGAGGGGTGTGGTGTAATGACATCAACACCCTATATAAGGTGTGCTTTATTATTAGGCAACTTCCTTTCCTTTGGCAAAATGGGTCAGAAGAGAGATTTGACGGGCTCTGAAAAGTCCAAAATTGTGAGATGTCTTGCAGAGGGATGCAGCAGTCTTGAAAATGCCAAACTTTTGAAGCATGTTGGGCAAAAAAGGTGCAAAATAACCTCATGAATTGAGGAAAACCAAATGTGAAGCTGCCAAGATGCCATTTGCCACCAGTTTGGCCATATTTCAGAGCTGCAACGTTACTGGAGTATCAAAAAGCACAAAGTGTGCCATACTCAGGGGCATGGCCAAGGTAAGGAAGGCTGAAAAACGACCACCTTTGAACAAGAAACATAAGATAAAATGTCAAGACTGGGCCAAGAAATATCTTAAGACTGATTTTTCAAAGGTTTTATGGACAGATGAAATGAGAGTGACTCTTGATGGGCCAGATAGATTTGTCAGAGGCTGGATCAGTAAAGGGCAGAGAGCTCCATTCCGACTCAGATTCCAGCAAGGTGGAGGTGGGGTATGGGGTATGGGCTAGTATCATCAAAGATGAACTTGTGGGACCTTTTCAGGTTGAGGATGGAGTGAAGCTCAACTCCCAGACCTACTGCCAGTTTCTGGAAGACAACTTTTTCAAGCAGTGATACAGGAAGAAGTTCGTATTGTTCATGAAAAACATGATTTTCATGCAGGACAATGCTCCATCACATGCATCCAACTACTCCACAGCGTGGCTGGCCAGTAAAGGTCTAAAAGATGAAAAAATAATGACATGGCCCCCTTGTTCACCTGATCTGAACCCCATAGAGAACCTGTGGTCCCTCATAAAATGTGAGATCTACAGGGAGGTAAAACAGTACACCTCTCGGAACAGTGTCTGGGAGGCTGTGGTGGCTTTCAAAAATATTAAGCTTTGATATTTATGAGTCTTTTGGGTGGATTGAGAACATAGTTGTTGATCAATAAAAAAAAATCCTCTGAAATACAACTTGCCTAATAATTTTGCACACGGTGTATAATGTAAGTATTTTCCTTTTTGTATTGAATTACTGAAACAAATTAACTTTTAGATGATATTCTAATTTATTGAGATGCACTTGTAATTATTATTGCACCTACTATACATTGGGATAGGATTTTAGAGAGGGGAATACTTCTTTAAGGTTATGAGTATTTGGTTGCAGAGATGTCTGCACCATTTCTGCATCTTGTTGGCAGGAAAAAAGCAGAGCAAAAAAAGCTCATTTTTTATGCTTTTTTGCATGCATTTTTTTTTCATTGCTTTCAATGTTGAAAAATACATGCAAAAGAATTGACATACTGCAGTTTATTTTCTGCACCAAATCTGCAAGGAGAAAAACTCAACGTGCGCACTACCCTTCAGGTTTCTCATTGACTTTATTACCATCAGGATTTGCTCGCAAAAAAATGCCACAAAAATGCATAAAAAAGGTGTGAAAAGTTGCGCTGCATTTTTCCTGCCAAGAGATGCAGAAACGGTGCAGAAATTTCTGCAACCAAATTCTCAACATGCTTACATAGCTGGATTTTCACAGGACAAGTCAGTATCTCCTGAGCATTGTAAAAGATGAAATTTGTTATTAGTGCTATTTTGTAAATGGCTTCCAACTCTATAAATTATGGAAACGTATGAATAATTATCATATGCAAAGAATAACAACTTTAAATAATATTAATGTGGAGAGTCTGAGTAATATTGCGTAATATAGCCAGCTTGCAGTTTTCTTATCTGTACTTCCCTTCTCAGATAAAACATTGACTACACTATCTTTTATAATGGTGATAGATGATACAACGCGGGTCATGGAGAGGGTTTACAGTTAGAAACTTAAAGGTTATATTTTTAGATTGTAAACAGCAAATTAGGTAAAGAACTGAAATGATAAAAACTGACATTACACAGGTATGTAAAATTTGGGTTTATAAAAATTGTTTCAAATCCAATAAATGATTCTTATGTTTTGCTATGCCTTAATTTAAAAAAAAAAAAAAAACACCTTTTTTAACCATGCCTTATGAAGTTTGCACAAAATTACATACAAGTGAGATGAACAAGAAGAACCTCTATTGTAGCCAAAAATGTACACAGTATTATATATATAAATATATATATAAATATATATATATATATATATATATATATACATTTAATGAACATTCACTCTACAACTTTGTTGCAAATTAATTCTTGCGCATTTTCCTTTTCTCTTCAAAGTTTCTCTTGATCCATTTTCTCTTATATTTTCTCGTAGAAGGCTGCGGATCTCCTCTGTGAAGCATCCAGCGGTCGTCCCCCTTCATGGTCACGTTCCATCTACCTTGGTATCCTGATGAAATCTTTCTCCTTGCTCTTCGCCGACAACATCAAGGCTATCAGCAAAGTCATCCAAATGGAAATGGAAAAAATATAACTTCAAATTCATCAGACAACCCAAGGCTTTGAAACGTTCTGACTTAAATTTTGGTTCTTTGTTATTACCTAAAAATTTCTTCACAAATTCTTTAAAAGAATGGACTGGACCTTTTCTTAACAGCTTTCATTTATGTCCTTCACGAGTTTCCGAATATCTGGAACCACAAAAATGCCTTCCTTCAGTTTTGATTCTGACAGTCTATGAAACTTGGTACACAGATGATTAAAGGGAACCTGTCATCAGGTTCTTCCCTTATGAGCTCACCAGTAAGCTCTTATATACAGTATTCTGGAATGCTACATATAAGTGCCCAGCCCACTCTGTAGAATGTAAAAACATCTTTATTATACCCGACTAGAGGTCAGTCTGGTCCGATGGGTGTTGCTGCTGCTCTCGGTCCAGCGCCTCCTCTCTTCTTGTGATTGCTGTCCTATTTCCCAGCCCTGTGTACACGATGCGTTCTGCGTCATACACACAGAGGCCGCCATTGCTCTATGGTGCATACGCACTTTCACCTGCCCTGCTGCTGGCAAGGCAAAGTAATGTAAAGTGCTGGCATGAGGAAAGCTCAAAGACCATCCACACCTGCGCACTACCCTCAGCTGGGCAGATCAAATTGCAGATGTGCAGGAGTGCAATGGGGGCCTTATACGTTATACAGAGAGGCCTGGGCTCATATATACTGTATATAGCATTCTGCACTTCTGATCTGGTTTGCGGTGGTAGTGTTACTTCTCTTGTCACAGCAGAAACTACCCACCTTTCATCATCTTCAATTACAGGTAATGTTGGTGCAGGCCTCCGTTGATCTTTCAAAGGTTTAGCCACTCTCTCCTCTTCTGACACACAGAGCTGAAAGATATTGTGATGTAACACTCTTCCAGGTGCCTCATCTCCCACTTTGGGTAGCAACTCATACACAGGGTTTTTAGGGTGTTCTGTTTTCGTTAAATGATGGGGAATTATCTCCTCCCACCTATAGCCCTATTTGCCCTTAGGTCGTTTCTCTGAAACCAACAATCAATTCCCTGGTTGTAGTGGTGCTTCCTGCACTGGAGTCACGCCCGGATGTCTTATGTCCTAGAATCTCTGTTCCACCAGTCGTCTCAATGTCTGAAGCCAATGTCAGTGCTCTTGCACCCAAGAGGAAGGATTCTCCATTGTACAGTCTTCATTGGGATTGAGTCCTAACTGAGTAATTTTGCACCCCTTACATCCAAAGAGCAGTGTGTAGGGGGTGTAACCCATTGTGACATGATCCTGATTTTTGTACACCCACACCGTGCTTCTGAACGCTCACCAGCACTTGTCCAATCGAGCAAGAGGCTCTTCAAATGTGGCGGAGTATATCACAATATTATCCAGGTATATCAGTGTCTCTTTGAAATTCAAGTCACCGAGGTATCTTTCCATCACTCTTTGAAACATATCTGGTACATTAATTAACCAAAACAGCATCCAACTAAATTTAAAGATTCCCATAGGATGGATAATGCTGTTTTTGGATGGTCTTTTTTTGCCATGAGGACTTGGCAGTAGCTGCTGGTCAAATCCAGGGAAGAGAAGTACTTGGCTTTCCCCAGAGCTGACAGGGATTCTTCGTTCTTTGGCAAGGAGTAGGGGTCTCAGACTCTGCAGGCATTCTGCCATCGATAGTCCACACCATACCTCAAAATCCTGACCTTCTTCCAGACCAATACAATGAACGCAGCCCAGGGACTCTGACTCTAGCTGTCCTGTATTACCCCATCCTGTAACATATGTGGTGGAATATGATGATGTGATGATATCTCTCTAGTATTGGAGCCGTATTTCCCATAGGAGTCTTTTGCTGAATGGCATCTGTGTACCCAAAGTCGTTGTTATGTCGGGTGAACACCTCTTGGTATTGCCCTAGCAAGTCTTCCACGTACCCCACTTGTAAATGAAAAAGGTCCATGGAGCCTCTTTTAGGAGTCTCGACATGGAAAATAGCCAGATATCCCTCCCGGAGGGATATCTGGCTAATTTCCGTGTCGAGACTCCTAACAGAGGCTCTATGGACCTTTTTGATTTGCATACTTCCCAGGAGGCAACGCACCTAGGATTTCACTGTGTTGAGCGCCTTTGCTGGCTGCAGGCAATGTTTTCTCTGGCTGGTCTCCCCGAGATCAGTGATTGGTTTGTCTTGTTGGTCTACTAGGCATTGCTCCCACATGGCCAGAATCCTACTCCACAATGATAAGGGGCAGTACCCCAATACAGCTGTCTGTGGATGGATACCTGGCCTTGGTATTTCCCTTGTCATATCTTTAAACTCATCAAGAGTTGGATATTGACTAAACGGGACATTTAATATGGTGGTTATGGTGGTTTCCTAAAAAGAGCCATCCCTTGGCTAGGTTCTTCCTGGAGGGATATCTGGCTATTTTCCATGTCAAGACTCGTAACAGAGGCCGCATGGACCTTTTCAATTTGCATACTTCCCAGGGGGAATTGCACCTAGGATTTCACTGTGTTGAGCGTCTTCCCTGGCTGCCGGCAGTGTTTTCTCTGGCTGGTCTTCCCAAGATCAGTGATTGGTTTGTCTTGCACGTACCCCACTTGTGCAAGAGAGAACTTGGATAGATCTGCTTCCCTCCAATAAGCCATATCCACCATTGGCTCTGTAACTCTTCCTGTCCTGTTCAACGGACACCGTTAACTTCCAAGGATATCCTTCTACTGGAGACAGATAAACTGTGTTAGCTTTAGTGAGAACTTTCTGCATCACATAAACTCATGCCATTGTTTTCCTGGGTGCCAGGTGCATGTTCTATCCACTGAATTTCAGGCATCTCACTGGGACTCATCCTTGATACGCACTTATTCACATTGAATGCTGTCAGACTTTATTTTGGTATTTCATATGGAATCATGTCCATTTGACTGACTGTGCATCCAACCCCAATCCACCATTAGTCACATTTGCTTTTATTCTTTAGAAGTGGGTCTATCCTTGCCTATACATGTAGGTTTTTTAAAACCCAGTGAGAGGCATAAAGGAAGAGTAGGACCCAGTATAAAAAGATTGCCATGATGTGGCTACTGGGCAGATATGAAAATGACTATTTTGATATGTAAAACATCTCAAATTTTTATTAGATCTTTTCTAACAGTTGAAGGATTTGACATGTCAGTGTGCGGCTGTAACTCTTTTTGCTATTATATATACCATTGTGAATATCATGTCAATTTAGATCACCATTCATTTTCATAGTGTATAACAATAATCTTTTTTTTCAGCGAAGCTTAATAATCCGATCTGATTATACATACATATATATATATATATATATATATATATACATATATACAGTACATACTGTGTATATATATATATATATATATATATATATATATATATATATATATATATATATATACTAGCTGTACTACCCGGCTTCGCCCGGGTTAATAACTGCTGTTAACAAAATAGACTGTATTAACAAAAATGTATTCTGCACACAAAAACCACAAAACAAATAGATATAAATGTAATTATAATGTCTGTCTCCCCCTCTGTTTATATCTCTCTGTCTCTCTCTCTCTCTCTCTCTATCTCTTTGTCTGTCTGTCTCAATCTCTTTCCCTGTTTGTCTATCTATCTCTGTCACTTTCCCTGTCTGTCACTTTTCCTGTCTGTCTCTCTCCCTGTCTGTCTCTTTCCCTCTCTTTCCCTGTCTGTCTCTTTCCCTGTCTGTCTCTTTCCCTCTTTCCCTCTGTCTCTTTGCCTGTCTCTTTACCTGTCTTTGTCTGTCTCTTACCCTGTCTGTCTCTTTCCCTCTCTTTCCCTGTCTGTCTGTTTCCCTGTGTCTGTCTCTTTGTCTGTCTCTTTGTCTGTCTCTTTACCTGTCTGTGTCTGTCTCTTAACCTGTCTCTCTCTTTCCCTCTCTTTCCCTGTCTCTCTTTCCCTGTCAGTCTGTCTCTTTGTCTGTCTCTTTGTGTCTGTCTCTTACCCTGTCTATGTCTGTTTCTTACCCTGTCTGTGCCTGCCTCTTTCCCTGTCTGTGTCTGTCTCTTTCCCTGGCTGCATTGCGACACGCCAACATTCCATATAAGGGCGTGGCTGCGCATTCTTCTGAAGTTTTGGCTGCACTGTGGCTCCCAGCTCCATTCGCTTTAATGGAGGCAGGTTTTTTGGCAAATAACTGTAAAGCATGGGGTTAAAATTTCCCCTCAAAACATAGCCTATGACGCTCTTGGGGTCCAGACGTGTGAGTGTGCAAAATTTTGTGGCTGTAGCTGCGACGATGCATATGCCAATCCCGGACATACACACATACACACACACACATTCAGCTTTATATATTAGATATATATATGTGTGTGTGTGTCGACTAATCATCCATGTTCATTGTCTCTCACTTTGCACTATTAACTGATGAGAGGTCTGTCACTGTTTTATTTACCGCTTCTCATTGCTGCACTTCTTGTTGACACATGCATCCACTTGATATTCAGCTCTAATTATCCTAAAATTCTTGACATTTATTTTTCACTCACCCTCAAACATCTAATATTGTTCCTTTTCCAGCTTTCTCTCTGTCTTCCTCATCCATATCAATTCTTATCCCACACAAACACTGGTTCTTCGCTTTCTTGGCAGCTCTGATCAATACAGACACTCCCTAACCCGTTTTCCCATGGGTACGTCTCGTTGAACTCCGCTGAACTCCTTATCCTCACTTTCCTCCCAGTGATCTTTAGTCCAGTGGTCTCAGGGTGCACAGAGGATTATTTCTGTAGATATTTCCCTACTCTAATTCACAACTCTCCATCAGTTTATTCCTTTTTTGTCTCTAGCAATCCAGTAGTTTCATGTATCGCACTCGCTCGCTATCTATAGTGAGCAAATCTACCATTATTTTAAAAATCTTTTCTTTAACATTGTCAGTGACAATCATTTCCATAGCCTTCTCCTATACTATCCATATCTTCATAATGCATGTAGTTTTCTTTTTCATGTACAAGTGCATCTCAATAAATTAAAATATAATCAAAAAGTTAATTTATTTCAGTAATTCAATACAAAAATGGAAACGTATTATATAGAGTCATTACACACAGAGTGATCTATTTCAAGTGTTTATTTCTGTTAATGTTGAGGATTATGGCTTACAGCCAATGAAAACCCAAAAGTCATCTCACAAAATTAGAATAATTACTATAAAACACCTGCAAAGGCTTCCTAAGAGTTTAAAATGGTCCCTAAAGGCCGCTTTACACGCTACGACATCGCTCAAGCGATGTCGTTGGTGTCATGGAATTTGTGACGCACATCCGGCCGCTTTAGCGATGTCGTCGCGTGTGACACCTATGAGCGATTTTGAATTGTCGCAAAAACGTTCAAAATCTCTGATCGATGACATGCCCCCCCTTTTTCCAATTATCGTTGCTGCTGCAGATACGATGTTGTTCGTCGTTCCTGCGGCAGCACACATCGCTATGTGTGACACTGCAGGAACGAGGAACGTCACCTTACCTGCGGCCGCCGGCAATGCTGAAGGAAGGAGGTGTGCGGGATGTTCGTCCCGCTCATCTCTGCCCCTCCGCGTCTATTGGGCGCCCGCTTAGTGACGTCGCTGTGACGCCGCACGAACCTCCCCCTTAGAAAGCAGGCGGTTCGCCGGTAACAGCGACGTCGCTAGGCAGGTAAGTAGTGTGATGGGTCTGCGCGTTTTTGTGCGCCACGGGCAGCGATTTTCCCGTGTTGCACAACTGATGGGGGTGGGTACACACGCTAGCAACGTACAGCGCAGCAAGTAAAGCGGCCTTTAGTCTAGTTCAGTAGTAGAGATGAGACACCCCTCTAGAGTTCGAGTTCAGTTCGGTTCGTCGAACGGTGCCCCGTTCAACGAACCGTTCGACGAACCTCTCGAACCCCATTGAAAACAATGGGAGGCAATCACAGACACCTAAAAACACCTGGAAAACACCCTCAAAGGTGTCCAAAAGATGACAAACAACTCCCAAGACAACACAAACACATGGGAAAGTGGCAAGGACAAATACCTATGTGAAAACTAAACAGCTGGACAAAGAAAAAGAGGAGACACAGATATAGGCATGGCATGACCTTCTAAAGTCATGTAAAACACATCAAGGAGACTCCAAGCAGAGTCTCCCTTTTTTCCCAAAATTGGGCCACACAGACACCCTTTCAGTGGCATCACTTGTGCCCCAGTTGCAAACTTGACAGGTAGATTTGCATCAAGCACATTCCAAAATACGCCAGCCTTAACTGTCCCCAGGATGACACCGGGAAAGGTCTAGCAAAGTCTTTCCTGATCCCACATCTGTTCATCTTGGATCATTTTAAAAACACAGCAAGGGTTACTCCAAGCAGAGTCTCCCTTTTTTCCAAAAATTGGGCCACACAGACACCCCTTCAGTGGCAGCACTTGTGCCCCTGTTGTACACTTCACAGGTAGATTTGCATCAAGCACATTCAATAATACGCCAGCCTTAGCTGTCCCCAGGATGACACAGGGATAGGTAGCAAAGTCTTTGCTGAACCATGACTTGTTCATCTTGGCTCCTTTTTAAAAACACAGCAGGGGAACTCCAAGCAGAGTCTCCCTTTTTATTCCAAAAATTGGGCCACACAGACACCCCTTCAGTGGCAGCACTTGTGCCCCAGTTGCAAACTTGACAGGTACATTTGCATCAAGCACATTCCAAATCCACAAGCCTTTACTCTCCCCAGGATGACACAGGGGTAGTAAATTCCTTGTGGATCCATGACTTGTTCATCTTGATGAACGTTAGTCTGTCCACATTGTCACAGGACAGACACGTGCGCTTATCTGTCTGCACACACCCAGCAGCACTGAAGACACGTTCAGAGACAACGCTGGCAGCTGGACACAACAAGATCTCCAAGGTGTAAGTGGAGAGCTCAAGCCATTTTTCAAGATTTGAAGCCCAAAATAAGCAAGGCTCCAGTTGCAAAGTCATGGCATCGATGTTCATTTGGAGATACTCCTGTATCATCCTCTCCAGCTGTTGACTATGTGTTAGACTTGTTGTCTCTGTTGGTCTTGCAAAGGATGGTCTAAAAAAATTATGAAACTATTCAATAAAATTGCTCTTACCAGCAACAGATACGGTGCTGCTGGTACGGGTAGACTGTTGATGACGAGATCATCCCATGTTTGTCAAGTTACAACTGAGAGATTCACTCCGTGCACCATTGGTGTTTAGTGGAAAAGCCGAGCTAAGATCGAGTAACAGCTTCTGCTGATACTCCTGCATACGTGCGTCCCTTTCTATGGCTGGAATTATTTCACAAAATGTGGACTTGTACAGGGGATCTAATAGTGTGGCAACCCAGTAGTCATCATCACTTCTAATTTTGACAATCCAAGGGTCACGTTGTATGTAGTGCAGCAAGAAGGCGCTCATGTATCTTGCGCATCCATGCGGACCAGGTTTTTGCTGTGTTTGTGGCATAGAGGTGCTAACCGTTCTTTCTTCCTCTGACATCTCCCCCCAACCTCTTTCAACTGAAATTTGACCAAGGTCTTCCTCATCTGCTGAGTCTTCCATGTCCATGGACAGTTTGTCCTCCATTTCTTCATGTTCTCCTGCACCTTCCTCAACATTTTGCCTGCTACCATGCGCCCTTGTTAATCCCTCTCCCCCATCGTCCCATGCCTGCCGCCTTGGTGATGATGAACGTCTGGACCTTGGTGATGTTGTTATCCCTTGCGCATATGAATCCTCCTGTACTTCCTCCCCTTCCTGTTGAACCAGCCCCTGACTCTGAATAGTGTTTAGCGTGTGCTCAAGCATGAAAATGACTGGAATTGTCATGCTGATAATGGCATTGTCAGCGCTAAACATATTCGTCGCCATGTCGAAACTGTGCAGAAGGGTGCATAGGTCCTTGATCTGAGACCACTCCATCAGGGTGATCTACCCCACCTCTGCATCTCGTTGGCCCAGGCTCTATAAGTCATGACGTATTGCACCAGTGCTCAGCGGTGCTGCCACAGTTGCTGTAACATGTGGAGAGTCGAATTCCAGCGTGTCGGCACATCGCATTTCAGGCGATGAACCGGCAGGCCGAAAGACTTCTGGAGTGATGCAAGTCGGTCAGCTGCGGCGGTTGAATGGCGGAAGTGAGCAGACAGTTTTCGTGCCCTGTGCAGAAGGCCATCTAGGCCGGGATAGTGTGTTAAAACTTGCTGGACAACAAGGTTCAACACGTGAGCCATACAAGGCATGTGTGTCACCTTGCCCAGGCGAAGGGCCGCACCCAGGTTTGCAGAATTGTCGCACACGACCTTACCTGGCTGCAGGTTGAGTGGAGACAACCATTTATGAAACTCGGACCGCAGAGCTGCCCACAACTCAGCCACTGTGTGACTCTTATTTCCAAGACATTTCAAGCTAAAGACCGCCTGATGCCGTTGCGCTCTGCTGCCAGCATAGTAAGGAGGTGTGCGTGATTCCTTGTGCGCAGTTACAACGCTGTTGGCCTGACCAGGCAGGCTTGGGGCGGAGGTGGAGGACCCGATGAGGTTGAGGAGGCAGAAGCGTTGGAAGAACTTATACATACAGAGGATTGACGCACAAGTCGTGGGGACGGCAAGACTTGTTCAGCAGACCCTTCTCCATCTATTACCATTGTTACCCAGTGCCCAGTCAGCGACATGTAATGCCCCTGTCCATGCTTACTGGTCCAAGTATCGGTGGTGAAATGCACCCGTTCACACACAGAGTTTGTCAAGGAAGCGGTGATGTTGTGTGCGACATGCTGGTGTAGCGTAGGCACACCTTTCTTAGAGAAGTAGTGGCGACTGGACATCTGGTACTGGGGCACAGCGACGGACATAAGGTCTCGAAAATCCTGTGTGTCCACCAGGTGGAAAGGCAGCATTTCAGTAGCCTAGAGCTTACAGAGGTATAAAATCAACCTCTTAGGTTTGTCATGGTCAGAGGAAATGGCCTTTTATTTGTCCACATCTGAGGGACAGAGATCTGGCTGCTGTGTGTAGACGGTGGTGAGTAGTGTGTCCCTGGAAAAATGCAGGTTTGTGAGGAAAGTGCAGGCGGAGACATGATGTTGCCTTCATCCAACGTTGCTGCTATCGATGTCTGAGAGAGCTGTACACCCGCACTTGTTTCCCCTTCCAAACCAACTGACGACCTACCAAGCAAACTGCCTGTTGCGGTTACAGTGTTGGAAGGTGTGCGTGGAAAACCAGGTGTGACAGCTGTCCCCACAGTCATAGAAGATGAAGAGCGCGCGGATGCACTGGAAGGGGCAGGCGGTGGTTGGCCCGCTACGCTAGGCCGCATTACAGCACAGTGAGCTTCCCACTGGGAATTATGCTTGGTATTCATGTGACGATTCATGGAAGAAGTCGTCAAACTGGTGAGCTTTTTGCCCTCTACTTATAGATTCCCGACAAATTTTACAGATCACATGATTTGGGAGATCCTTTGCAAGGTCAAAAAAGGACCAGGCTAGGCAAGGCTTAGAGGACTTGCGACCTGCAGAGCCACCCCGACTTGTGCAGAGTGGTGGCTGAGGATGCAGTTGTAGACGTGCTACCAGTAGTCTGACTCTGTCCAGGAAGGCGCAAGGTAACTTCGTCGTCAGTTGCATCCTCCTCCACCGCCTCTGTTGACCTCCTCAAGTGCCTGACTGTGGGTTGACAGTAAGTGGGATCTAGAGCTTCATCATCAAGCGTTGTGTTTGCACTCCCCTCCCCCTCAGATCTAGCCTCTTCCTGCCCTGACCGAATAGTTAAGGCTAAGTTCACATTTCCGCTAAAATCTATCAGTCACAATCCGCTGCTCTTGTAAACAGCGGAATCCGTTTAGCGGATTCCGCTGCTCCCATAGACTTGTATGAGCAGCGGATTGTGACTGATGATGCTGCGTTGCACCCTCCGCCCGACTGATCAGTCGTGGAACGACTGACCGCCGGGCGGGGGGAACGCAGCATGTAACGTTTTTTGAGCAGCGAGATCCGTCGGATTTCGCTGCGCATGCTCTCTGGCTCCCTGCACACGTCACCAGCTTTGGTTGGTTACCCGATATTTACCCTGGTTATGGTGCAAGGAGCCAGCGCTAAGCGGTGTAGGCCCGTAACCAAGGTAAATATCGGGTAACCAAGGTAAACATCGGGTGCTTTGCTGTTACCCGATATTTAGGCTGGTTACGTGTGCAGGGAGGCCGACACTTCCCCGCTCGGTCCCGCCCCCTCCCGCACTCCGCACATGTATGTACACACACACACACACACCTGTCCCCAGCCATGCAGACAAGCACTGCCACTGACACCCTCGTCTGGCCCCGCCCCCTGCTCGGCTCCGCCCCCTCCCGCACTTTGCATGTGCACACACACACATACATACATACATACATACATGCACATACACACACTCACTCACACATACACTCACCTGTCCCCAGCCATGCAGACCGCAGCACTTCTACTGACATCCTCAGCGCCTGGCCCCGCCCCCCGCTCGGCTCCGCCCCCTCCCGCACTTTGCATGTGCACACACATACATACATACATGCACATACACACACTCACTCACTCACAGATACACTCACCTGTCCCCAGCCATGCAGACCGCAGCACTTCCACTGACATCCTCAGCGCCTGGCCCCGCCCCCCGCTCGGCTCCGCCCCCGAACTCCGCCCCCCGCACACAACGGAATCCGACAAAGAATTCTGTTCTTTGTCATCCGTTGTACAGCGTTGAACAGCGCATCAGTCACATGCGTCAAGCGACGCATGTGACTGATACAAATCAACGGAAATGTGAACTTAGCCTTAGTTGTCATCCCAATCTGGTATCTGCGTCTCATTGTCATCAGTATGTTCCTCATTGTCTACACCAACAGGTTTACAGTTTGTAAATGAGGGTCTACATTATGCTCATAAACGTTTTCATCAGGGCCTGAATCTGAGTCACAAAGCTTCTGGGCATCACTGCAGACCATTTCCTGGTCTGTACTCACTGTAGCTTGGGAGCAGACCTCTGATTCCCGGGCTATAGTGTGACTGAACAGCTCTGCAGACTCAGCCATCTCTGTTACACCATACTGTGCAGGGCGGGTGGAAACTTGAGAGCTGGGAGAAAGCAAGTGTGATTGGGATGACAACTCAGAGGACTGTTTTTTTGTTTTGATGTGCTAGTTGAGGTGGAGGAGAGAGCACTTGTTGGAGCACTTGAGATCCATTCAAGCATGTTGTTTTTTTGTGCATCATCTACATTTCTTACAGTTGTTCGGGTCCGTAAAAAAGGGAGCACATCGGATTGTCCACGGAAAGTAGTAGACATCTTACTTTTGCTGGAAGATGACTTATCTTCAGCAGATGTTAATATAGCTTTGCCACCTTCCCCACGGACACAAACCTTTTTTTCCTTTTCCAACACGCCTGTTCCCCTTTCCACCAGCATCTATCCTTTTGCCACTCATTTTGTTAGCGACAAGATTAGTCACTTAAAATGTGGTAGCAAAAATTGAGAGGTGGTGTAGATTGCAGAGGTGGTCTAGCTTTATTGACAGCTGAAGAACCAACACTGCCTATCCCTGACAATACAACTATGGCCCTAAAACTGGCAGCACTGTTTGCTATAAAAATAGCGTAGCAAAATGTGCAGGAGGGTAGTAAGCAGAGGTGGTGGGACTTGCTTGGCACAAGTGGGACACAAAATTAGTATAGCAGACACTTTTTCGATGCCACTTATGTTCAGCACTGTTTGCTATAAGAATAGCGTAGCAAAATGTGCATGAATGTAGAATGCAGAGGTGGTGGGACTTGCTTGGCACAAGTGGGACACAAAATTAGTATAGCAGACACTTTCTGGGTGCCATTTATGTTCAGCACTGTTAGCTATAAGAATAGCGTAGCAAAATGTGCATGAGGGTAGAATGCAGAGGTGGTGGGACTTTCTTTGCACAAGTGGGACACAAAATTAGTATAGCATACACTTTTTGAATGCTACTTATGTGCAGCACTGTTTGCTATGAGAATAGCGAAGCAAAATGTGCATGAGGGTACAATGCAGAGGTGGTGGGACTTGCTTGGCACAAGTGGGACACAAAATTAGTATAGCAGACACATTGTGGATGCCACTAAGTTTCAGCACTTTTGCTATAAGAATTGCATAGCAAAATGTGCATGAGGGTAGAATGCAGAGGTGCTGGGACTTGCTTGGCACCAGTGGGACACTAAATTAGTATAGCAGACACTTTGTGGATGCCACTAATTTTCAGCACTGTTTGCTATAAAAATAGCGTAGCAAACATGGGCAGGAGGGTAGAATGCAGAGGTGGTGGGACTTGCTTGGCACCAGTGGGACAACAATGGAGTATAGCAGACACTTTTTGGATGCCACTAAGTTTCAGCACTGTTTGCTATAAAAATAGCGGGGCAAAAGTGGGCAGGTGGGTACAGTGGCCGGGTTCTCTGGGTCTGTGGACAGGAAAGGAAGCCTCCCTTTCTATCCCTCCTAATGGTGAAATGCAGCAAGGAATTCCCTGAACTTAGGTACACAGACGCTGTTATCTGAAGCTGTATACAGCGTTTCCACGGACCTGCCTGTCACCTATGGCTCTGAGCCCCAGGAAATCAGCCCTGAAAAGGACTGAAATAAACTTCTGTCCTTAATCTGTAGAGTGCTGTGTTTATAGCACACCAGGAGCGGCGACAGGAGCTGCGTGAGCGGTGACTGTCACCTACACGCAGAAGGCAGATAATGGCGCCGTGAGGGAAAATGGCCGTATTTATAATGCAAGGACATGTGACATTCACAGCCTATGACACATGCCCTTGCTTGTCTGGCAAAAAAGTCCACTTAGCTGTGCGTGTGTCTGTGATTGGCTGACATGCTGGCCCGCCCCACTGCACGCGTGCTTAGGGAAAAAAAAAATGGCGATCGCCATTATCCCAGCAGCACTGATCTAAACGTGCCCCCCCCCGCACACTAAATGCTGAAATTTGATAATAGTGTGAATCACAGAGTGACTCACACTATTACAGTGAAAAGCCAGCTAGTAACTAGCTAGGCTTTTTGCTGATCGAACCGTTCTCGAACGTAACTCGAGCTGTCTAGCTTTTAGCAAAAAGCTCACGTTCGAGTTCGATCTTGAGCACCCCCAAAATCACTCGAACATGGAATTGGCAAACCTCGAACTTGCTCAACTCTATTCAATAGGTTACACAATCATGGGGAAGACTGCTGACTTGACAGATGTCCAGAAGGCAATCATTGACACACTCCACAAGGAGGGAAAGCCACAAAAGGTCATTTCTAAAGAATCTGGCTGTTCACAGAGTGCTGTATCCAAGCATATTTATGGAAACTATATCAGTAGTAAGGCAGATGTCATTGTATGCATCAGTAACATAGTTCTCAAACGTTCTATCCAGTCCCCCAGTGGTAAGTTGGCACCTGTAAACTTTGGAATATGACTGAGCATAGCTCCCAGGAGAAGAATTCCCCCCCATTACCTCTGTTCCTGACTGATCAGCCACTTCTGTTTCTGAGTGCTGAATCTGTGGAGCCCCCTGACCCGGTCAGGCACCACTGAGTACTGCACCCATGCTGGGACAGTGCTTCCAGGTAATCCTAAGGGCCAGAACGAGGTATGTATGCACAGACACATAGCAACCAGGTCTCCCACACCTTTAGAGGGGACCCTTGGGTAGTCTCCGGAGGGGGGCTAGCCTTCAATTCTTTTCAAGAGGTGTAGCGGAGGGGCTGAGGGTTAAAGTGCAGAGGTTGTCAGGAAAGGAGCGGAGCAAGCCGCTAGGGGACTTTATCACTGCACAGTCTGATCGCCTGTGTATTTCTGCCTCCAAAATATTCTACTGACATGTTTCTTCATAAGGGGGGTTGAACTACTCCAGCTAAACATAAGGTTGACCTAGAGCTATACCATGGCCATTAAACAAATACCTCCTCAGCCATATGTTTAGCAGGACCAGGTTGACTCCCATGATGACCCAATGGTTAAAAAACACGTCGGAAGAATATCTGGCATTTGACCTTTTATCTGAAGGTGATTTGTGGACACATGACTATGTCCCCTCCACTTTCCCGTAATATTCTAGACAAGGACAAGGTCTGAGTTACCCATCTCTGTGATAACACTGGAACAAGATGGAGATTTATTAACTATTTACAGTTCCAATTATCAAAATGTAATTTTTAAGTAAATGGCAGATAAAACAACAGACATCATATTATTAACCAATGCAATTTTCATTCACAACCTTTAGTCCTACAAGTTCCCCCATATTATTCAAATGAATATACTATACGTTTCCATCAACATCCATCTAGTCTCTGTAACACTCCTTACCATCTTCATTATAATTATCTGCAATGGTAAGCGTAACATGCTCCAACAGAAGTCAGCTCAGTTTCCGGTAAAGTCACAAGCCGCACCAGCTACATTCGTCTCTCTGGGGTGTAGCTTAATTCTGTACTATTATGGGAACCGCCTGGCTGTTAGTCGTCTCAAGTACACTGTTCCTCAACTAGGCTTCCTGATCATTTTATCTCACACGGTGGTCCTCTTCAGTCACTTCCTCTTTGGTTACATAGTCCTTTACACTCACTTGCTTGTTTTCTTCGGTCACTCCCTCTTTTGGTTACTTGGTCCTTTCAAGTCACTCAGTCATCCTTTTTGGTCACTCGGTCTTTTCCGCTCACTTGGTCGTCCTCTTCAGTCACTCGGATTTTTCAGTTCACACGTTCAACCTCCCTTAGGGTCTGCACACACCCTCACACTTGTGCCTCTAAGCGCAGCTCAGTTTGCTCAGCATGTCCGACTTGCTATTCTGATATGAACCTCAGGGGGTTTTACATTTTCCAGCAGGATCACAGATGGTCACATGTTCTGGCCGCCCTCTTGATTCTCTTCCCTTGGGAACCATTCCTCATTATCTTGGTTCCTGTCCTAATTTATGAGTTCCCATTCTTCAAACTCTATCCAGAAAATGGCGATGTTCGTTCACACAGAATTCTCCTGTGCATTTTCTAACGTGGGAATCATCTACTTCCTTACAGATGTAAAGGTTCCTAATGAGGCTGATCAGATGGTTTGGCATACCCATATCCTGCTTGGTATTCAAAAGTTTCTGGTGATCAACACAATGGAAGGGTTTTCTGTAGTCGATGGAGCAAAAATGGATCCTTTTTGGCCTTTTTCATTATTCATCAAGTGTTATTTTTTTCTGAATCTTGCTTGCTCCTCTTTCATAGATTACTATAAATAAATATAAGGGCCCAATTCATTTTTGCATTTGTACCTGTTTATTGTCGAATTTTTGGTGTTTTGTCTTTACATTAAATTGATCTTACCATTTACGCCTTTTTGAAGTCTAATTTATATACATTTGTCTGTTTATAATTTTTAGTTTGCCTTTGAGGGTAAAGTTTAGGGTTTTCAGATGTTTTTGCCTGATTCGTCATTTGCCACTTTTTTGAAAGTCAGAAAATTTGTTGCAGCTACATTGCAGCCTAACTTGGGAGTGATTTTAGTACAACAAGAATTTTTTGGACATGTTGAAAAACGTGATATTTTTTCCTTTAAAATATCATAAAAATGGTTAAACACAGAAAAAAAGAAAATGTTTAACTCTGTGCAAATTTCTTAAAAGGTGTGTACCACTTTGATGAATTGCCCCCCCCCTCCAGTGAATACTACAAGACAAAAAAAAAAGAAAAGTGACAAAAAAATCTAAAAATGAATCAGGCCCATAGGGTATACATTAAATATATAAAGCATGATTTATTGTTATTTATCTATGTTCTATATTTATTTCCTGGATCTAATACACTGGAACCTTGGTTTACGAGAACAATCCGTTCTGGGAGTGTGCTTGTAAACCAAGTTACTCTTCTAGCAAAGCAAAATTTCCCATAGGAAATAATGCAAGCTCAGACAATTCGTACCACAACTTGTTCAATGTCACCTATTGTGCTATTCCAAACATGCACAAACACACACAAACACGCACACACACCTTCCATTCCATCACCGGCTTCCCGGTTCTTGTAGTTCGCCGGTACAGGATGTGTATCGGGTAACCATTGCAACCGATGCCAGAGCTTCCGTTGCCAGAGCACTGACGTCAAAGGCAGGAGCCGCTTGCCTCTGATTGGTCAGCACGCTGCCTTTGAGAAGTGACTGAGTTCGGATGTTCCTCCATCGTGGCGATGGTTACCTGATACACATCCTGTACCGGCGAGCTTCAAGAACCGGGAGGCCGGCGATGGACCGGAAGGTAAGGTGAGCATAATATGTGTGTGTGCGTATTTGTGTGTGTTTATGTGGACTGCAAGAGCGAGTCAGAGGGCGGAACTGGAAGTGTGTGTGGTGACTATTTGTTTGTACAGCAAAGCATGCTCGTAAACTGAATTACAAATTTACAGCAAGTTTTGCTTGTATAGTGAAATACTCGCACATAAAGTTACTTGTAATCCGAGGTTAAACTGTACATTCTTTATATCACTTGTAGTAACAAAGCATATAGAGGGTCAAGTAATTTTTAGAGTGGGAACTATTGCTCAGATCTCTGAATTGACTGACAGAGGCAGTCTCTTCTGCAGATCTTTAACCTCTTCAGCTCCCGGCGATTTTCCGTTTTTCATTTTTGTTTTTTCTTACCCTTCTTCCAAGAGCCTTAACTTATTTTATTTCTCAGTTAATTTTGCCATGTGAGGGCTTGTTTTTTGAGGAACGAGTTGTACTTTTGAATAAAAACCTTAGTTTTGGGGGTCTTTTATTCACCCTTTTCACTATATGGTAAAGCTAATGAATCAGTATGATTCTGCGGGTCGGTACGAGTTCGTAGATACCAAACATGTATACTTTTATTTACTTTTATCTAAGGGGTTATAAAAAATTCAGAAGTTTGTCCTAAAAAAGAATTGTCCTTTTGTTGCGATTTTCCGAGACCTGTAGCGTTCTCATTTTTTATGATCTGGAGCTCCGTGACTGCTTATTTTTTGCGTCTTGACCTGATGTTTTTAATTATATCATTTTTCTGCTGATGCGATGTTTTGAACGCCTGTTTTAAAAAAATGTTGCGGTGACCAAAAAACATAATTTTGCATTTTGATATTTTTTTCTCGCTACGCCCTTTACTGATCGGATTTATTGATTTTATATTTTGATAGATCGGGAATTTCTGAATGCGACAATATCAAATATGTGTATTTTTTTATTTTATTTTCAGTGGGGTGAAAGATGGGTAATTTGAACTTTTAGGATTTTTTAATTTTCTTCATATTTTTTAAAACTTTTTTTAAACTTTTGTTTATTGATTTTACTAGTCCCGCTAGGGGACTTTATCACTGCACAGTCTGATCGCCTGTGTATTTCTGCCTCCAAAATATTCTACTGACATGTTTCTTCATAAGGGGGGCTTAACTGGTCCAGCTAAACATAAGGTTGACCTAGAGCCATACCATGGCCATTAAACAAATACCTCCTCAGCCATATGTTTAGCAGGACCAGTTTGACTCCCATGATGACGCAATGGTGAAAAAACACGTCGGAAGAATATCTGGCATTTGACCTTTTATGTGAAGGTGATTTGTGGACACATGACTATGCCCCCTGCACTTTCCCGTAATATTCTAGACAAGGACAAGGCCTGAGTTACCCATGGCAATCTGCATGAACTCAGATGAGACTTACTTGTCCTATTACTATTGTGTATACATGATTTTTCCTCTTTGTATTTTTCCATGTTATACCTGCAGGTATGGATTTAACATCATTTGGTGATCCGTAAACTCTGTTAAAGTGGTTGTCCACTACTCGGGCACCCCTTCTCATTCCCTATGTTTTCCCCTGTTAAACTAAAAAATCCTATGCTCACCTCCCGTGCCGGCTGTCTTCTAGGGTGCCGGCATTTGATCTCCTGGGAGCTTGCTTGAGGTTGTTGCATAACACGAGCCCCGCAGCCAATGAACGTTAGCTTCACTATCCTCACCTTTGGAAGAATTAATAATCAACAAAAAATGAGAGGCCAGCTACAGCTCTTACTTTCTCTTGGTTTCTTATTGATCTGAAGGTGAGGGCGGTGAAGCTGAAAGTAACCATACCGCAGTAACCGCGTGGCCAAAGTAGCGGAGGCCATCTACGTTCTTAGTGCAGTGCAGTTGTGAATATATTGTGCTTGCCTAGTTTACTGTTGAATCAATATTTGTAAAAGTTGGGGCGGTGTATTGTTGGGGCACTCCATCTAGAATCTGCTGTGTGTTAGATTTAACTTACCAGATTACTTACCCCCGTTGACTTGCATAAATGCTTATCTCCTTCCTGTAAATAAACCTGTACCCATGTTTCTGCCACCTTGTCTTGCGTACCGTAATTGAACTCTGCACAGCGTTGGTCCCTCGGCCATCGCTTCACCATTATCATTATAGGTTCATCCAAAGAACAGGTGAGGTGTTGCCATTGGGATTCATGACCGAAAGTGTTGGCACCCTTGAGATTGTTTTAGAAATTACGGTAAGTATTTCTCACAGACAATTATTGCAATTACATGTTTTGTTATACACATTTATTTATTTTATATTGTGTGTATTGGAACAATAACAACACAGAAAAAATTGCAAATTGCTTCACACAAAACTCCAAATATGGGTCAGACAAAATTGTTGGCATCCTCAACTTAAGTGGGCTTTACACACTGCGATATCGGTCCCGATATCGCTAGCGTGCGTTCCCGCCCCCATCTGTTGCGCGACATGGGCAAATCGCTGCCCGTGCGGCACAACATCGCCCAGACCCGTCACACATACTTACCTGCCCGGCGACGTCGCTGTGACCGGCGAACCACCTCCTTTCTAAGGGGGCGGTCCGTGCGGCGTCACAGCGACGTCACTAAGCGGCTGCCCAATAGCAGCGGAGGGGCGGAGCTGAGCGGGACATAACATCCCGCCCACCTCCTTCCTTCCGCATAGTGGCCGGGAGGCAGGTAAGGAGAGCTTCCTCGTTCCTGCGGTGTCACACGGAGCGATGTGTGCTGCCGCAGGAACGAGGAACAACCTCGTTACTGCTGCAGTAACGATTTTTGAGAATGGACCCCCATGTCACCGATGAGCGATTTTGCACGTTTTTGCAACGATGCAAAATCGCTCATCGGTGTCACACGCAACGGCATCGCTAATGCGGCCGGATGTGCGTCACCAATTCCGTGACCCCAACGAGTTCGCATTAGCGATGTCGTAGCGTGTAAAGCCCCCTTTAATGTTTTGTTGCACATCCTTTGGATTAAATAACTGCAATCAATCCCTTCCTATAACCATCAACAAGCTTCTTACACTTCTCAAAGGAAATTTTGGACCACTCTTCTGTTGTAAATTGCTCCAGATTTCTCATATTTGAAGAGTGACTTCTCCCAACAGCAATTTTAAGATCTCTCCCCAGATGTTCAGTGGGATTTAGATCTGGACACATTGCTGCCACTGCAGATCTCTCTAGCGCTTTGTTTCCGTCCATTTCTAGGTGCTTCTTGAAGTATATTTGGGGGTCATTGTTCTGGTGGAAGACCCATGAGCTTGGACACAAACCCAGCTTTCTGACACTGGGCACTAGTTTGCAACCCAAAGTCTATTGGTAATCTTCGGATTTCAAAATGTCTCGCACAAAGTCAAGGGAACCCAAAAACATCTTGGAACCTTCACCATATTTGACTGAGGAACTGTGTACTTTTCATTGGAGGCCTCATTACATTTTTGGTAAACAGTAGAATAATGTGCTTTACCAAAAGGCTCTATTTTGGTCTCACCTGTTCACAAGATGCTTTCCCAGAAGGATTTTGGCTCACTTATGTATATTTTGGCAGACTACAGTCTAGCTTTTTTTGTCTCTTTGTCAGCAGTGGGGTCCTCCTGGGTTTCCTGCCATAGTGTTTAATATCATTTAAATGTGAACGAATAGTTCGTGCTGACACTAATGCACCATGAGCCTGTAGCACAGCTTAAATTTCTTTGGTACTAGATGGGGCTGCTAATCCACCATCCAAATTATCCTGCCTGTAAAGCTTTCAGAAATTTGTCTTTGCTATCCTCATCCAGGGAGATTAGCTACAGTGCCATGGGTTGTAAACTTCTTGATTATGTTTCGCACTGTGGACAAAAGAACATCAAGATCTCTGGAGGAACACCAAGATCTCTGGAGATGAACTTGTAACCGTGAGATTGTTTAGATTTTCCAACAATTTGAGTTCTCAAGTTTTCAGACAGTTCTCTTCTCCTCTTTCTGTTTTCCATGCTTGGTGTAGCACGCACAGACATACAATGCAGAGACTGACTCGCCTTCTCCCCTTTTTATCTGGTTTCAGGTATGATTTTCATATTGCCCACACCTGGTACTTGCCACTGGTGAGTTTCAATGAGGATCACATGCTTGAAACGAAGTTATTTTTCCACAATATTGGAAAAATGACAACAATTTTGTCCGGCCAATTTTTGAGGTTTTCTGTGAAATTATGTCCAATTTGCCTTTTTTACTTTTTTGGCTTGTTTTAATACACACAAATAAACTTGTGTAATTGCAGTAATTGTAGTAATTTTTGGGAGAACTACTTCATTTTCTGGAACAAGGGTGCCAACAATTTCAGCCATGACTGTATGTATAGAATGATCCCCTTTATACAAGATTATAATTACTTTCATAGTTTACTCTTTCAACTAAATAATGCTATGTCGACAATAAACCCATTTCAATAGCTTGTTCAGGATTTTTCAGTAATAAACTGTAATATCTTTTATCTTGAAGAGCACTTTTTATGCAATGCAACTCTTATCTTTAATTACCTTATCCTACTTTAGAAAGACTTTATTACTTCTTATGATGCTCCTTCCACATTGCAATGCCAGTTTGATTCAAGTTTCTTCCATGCATCAGATTACTTTGTGATCTTATTCTCTAACCTTTGTAGCTGTACTCTTTAGTTGGTAAAAACTGTTAAACTTTCAAGGGCAAATTTAAGACTGAATACTAAAAGTGTGTACAATACAGACTGTTAGGATTTGGCTTTGTGAACAATCGTCACGTGACCATAAGTATTAAATCTGGACACTTACAGTCATGTGCCGACTAGCTTGTCATCTATTTCAAGCAGCTTGTTTGCACGTGATTGCAAGTGTGCAAATCACATACTTGTGGTCACGTGATGACTGCTTTGGCCAGCAGAGCCAAATACAAACAATGAGTACAATTCACACTGTTAGGCCTCTTTCACACGTCCGTGTCTCCGGTACGTGTTTGGCACGTTTCCTCACGTACCGGAGACACGGCTACACGTAGACCCATTAAAATCAATGGGTCTGCGCTCACGTGTGTATTCCGCCATGGACTATGTGTACGTGTGGAGCATACGTGTGCCCATGTGCTCCACACATAGACATGTCTGTTTTTTTCCGGCATCACGGGTGTCACAAGGAACGCAAACGGACCACACGGAGGTGTTCCGTGTGACACGCACCGGAGAAAAAACACGTGTCTGAGAAAAAAATAACAAAACTTTACTCACCTTCTCCAGCCCTCCTGTCTCTGCCGCTGCTGTCACTTGCTTCCGACCGCCGCTCATTATGCTCATTGCATATTCACTTCACTGCGGGCCGGAAGCAGCAGCAGCGGGGAGTCGGCAGGACCGGAGACCGAAGATCAGCACCACGGACAGCGAAGCCAGGGACAGGTGAGCAGAAAGTTCCCGTTCTCCGTGTGTTATCACGGATAGCACATGGAGAACACATGTGTGTCATAAACACGGCTCACAGAGGGCAATACGTACCTTTGACACGTCCGTGAAAAACGTGCATGGTTTTTCATGGACGTGTGAAAGAGGCGTTAGGCTATGTGCGCACGCTGTGTTTTTTTACTGCATTTTTGCACATTTTTTGGGTGCACTTTTGGTCTCAAATCTGCATGAATTTCCTTCCCCAGCAAACTCTATGAGATTTCATTTTTGCTGTCCGCACATTGCAGTTTTTTGGCTGCGTCTTTGTGGTGATCACAAATATGCAGTATGTCAATTCTTTTTGCATTTTTCACTGCGTTTTTCACCCTCTGAATGCATTGGACAAAAACACAGCAAAAAAAAGCATCAATATGCGCAAAAACGCATGCGTTTTTTATTCGTTTTTCCTGTGGGTGTGTTTTTGTTTGTTTTTTTGGAGCCAAAAATGCTGCATCTTGGTGGTGAGAAAAAGATGCAGCATGCGGACATAGCCTTAAGGGGGCTTTACACGCTACGACATCGCTAATGCGAACTTGTTGGGGTCACGGAATATGTGACGCACATCCGGCCGCATTAGCGATGCCGTTGCGTGTTACACCGATGAGTGATTTTACATCGTTGCAAAAACGTGCAAAATCGCTCATCGGGGTCGGGGACATGGGGGTCCATTCTCAAAAATCGTTACTGCAGCAGTAACGAAGTTGTTCCTCGTTCCTGGGGCAGCACACATCGCTCCGTGTGACACCGCAGGAACGAGGAAGCTCTCCTTACCTGCCTCCCAGCCGCTATGCGGAAGGAAGGAGGTGGGCGGGATGTTACGTCCCGCTCATCTCCGCCCCTCCGCTGCTATTGGGCGGTGGTTCAGTGACGTCGCTGTGATGCTGAACGAACCGCCCCCTTAGAAAGGAGGCGGTTTGCCGGTCACAGCAAAGTCGCCGGACAGGTAAGTATGTGTGACGGGTCTGCGCGATGTTGTGCGGCACGGGCAGTGATTTGCCCGTGTCGGGCAACAGATGGGGGTGGGTACCCACACTAGCGATATCGGGACTTTAGTATCCGGCAGCCTGCACTGCTTGCCAAACATTTATCCTTGTGTGGAAAACCACTTTAAGATAAATGAAAACAAAAATCAACTCCTAAGGTTGGAAATTGATTTAGAGCTATGACTGAGCCATGTGACAGAGGCTGGTGCTACTGTACCTTTTGCACTTCCTAATATTTCACCATGTATTCAAGAATTTCCATCATTTTTCCCCCAACTGAAGGAAATATAGTGTGAAAACTGCTGTAATAATGTTATTCTAGTGCGTACCATAGCCACTTATGGTCTCTGGTATTCATATTTCTCTGAGTCAGTTTGTTATTTGTCTACACTTAATTGACCATGACATTCTGGTCCACAAACTACAAGGGCAAGACTGAGAAAGTAAGAAGATCTCTGAGACAAGGCCCAGACACACATAATCACAATGTATTATGCTACGCCAATATTCTGCTGTAAAAAGCATTGAAAACTGGCAAAATTTTGGCGCAATTCAAAGTTAGGATTACATTTTATGTTTTCACTCCATTCTTGCCCAAGTCCAACAAAGTGGGCACAGCTGGGGTGGGATACGGCATCTGCCAGTTGTCTAATTCATGACAAGTGGCCCCGTTTGCTTTTCCACAAGCTTACTCCAGTATGGCTTGGAGTGGGATATGTGGCAACAAACATGGAGACACATACCACTCCGACACTATCATTAAGATGCACCTGACTCCAGCATACCCCATTAGCAAGACTGGCGTGACGAATGCCGGTCTTGATAAATCGAGGTCAGTGTGCTGAGTTGACCTGATCCTGGCCACGCAGCATTACTATATATAAACATATAGAGCACAGTGTACTTTGTGGATAGGACTTCTACAGTGGGGAAAATAAGTATTTGATACACTGCCAATTTTGCACGTTTTCCCACCTACAATTTCGAGGTCTGTAATTTTTAGCATATGTCCACTTCAACTGTGACAGACAGAATAAATACCCAAATAATTAGAAAATCACATTGTATGATTTTTAAATACCATATTTTTCCATTTTAGCGGAGGAAAATAGGAATAAAAATAATTTTGTAATGTTAAAATGGGGGTCCGTCTTGTAGTTTTATGGTCCGTCTTATAATCTGAATGTAGCTTACCGGGCAGGTTGTAGGTACCGGAGAAGCAGGGACACAGGAAGCCAGTGGCGGCACATAGTGTGTTACTAACGCTAATCGTTGAAACTGTGGTTTCAGCTCTATTGAGGTCTGTCACCAGGTCCTCCCATGTAGTCCTGTACTGATTCCTAAGCTTTCTCGGAATCATCCTTACCCCACGAAGCGAGATCCTGCATGCAGACACAGACCAAGTAAGATTGATGGTCATATTGTGTTTCTTCCATTTTCTAATAATTGTGTCAACAGTTGTTGCCTTCTCACCAAGATGCTTGCCTATTGTCCTGTAGTCCAACCCTGCCTTGTGCAGGTCTAGAATTTTGTCCTTGGTGTCCTTAGAAAGCGCTTTAGTCTTGGCCACAGTTGGGATGTTGGAATGTGATTGATTGAGTGTGTGGACTGGTGTTTTTTTATGCAGTTAACAAGTTCAAACAAGTGCAATTAATTCAGGTAATGAGTAGAGATGAGTGAACCCGAGGTTCAGTGTTCGTACCGAAAACAGACGTAACAAGAGTGTGCTGAAGGCAGTGTGCAGGGCTAAGAGTACTTGGTCTTGCTCCATACAACTCTGCAATACACATGGACAGAGATAAACAATCACTTCCAGAGATTATTGGAGGTCTTCGCAGCTACCAATCTTATGGACAGGAGATAAATGTTGATGGCTGAGATACCCCTTTAAGTCTGAATTAGTAAGACAGTGGATCCAGTGTACCGGTCACAAAAAGCAGGAGTGTATATGTAGCGCCCCTGAAGCCATCAGGGAGCTACAAGGTTCTGCATCCTCACCAGGATGCAGGGCCTACCCCCTAGGGCCCCAGAAGACTAGTGCCGATCACACACAAACACTTCACAAAATCCCAGTTTTCCCCAACATCCCCCACAGAATGGTACAAGGCTAGGGTCGGACCAATGGATGGCCGCATAGAGGTGGAGCCAGTCCAGTCCACTAGTTGACCAGGTGGGAGGGTCAGACTGAGGACAGACAGTCAGTCTGAGTGATGAGACGGTAAAGGTGGACAGGAGGAGACACACTGACTTGGAGTGAACAGTAACCTGGTGACCAGGAGGGTAGTTGCCGGTGGAGTACTCCTGGAACTACGCACCAACGGGGTACAGGACCCTAGGACAGGCAGAAGCTCCAGTCAGGTCTGTTAACACCTGCACAGCGAGGAGACCATCAAGGACCTCACTGACTTTAGACATCCGAGACTCACTAGCAAAGGGAGAACCGAGGACAGAACCAGAGACTCCAACCCCACAGGGTTCACGCTACCGTCATACGGACTGCAGTGGAAAAACCACTGGACGGGGACCCCCAGTTGTTCTATGCCACGGAGACCCACCAACCAGAGACAGGTGCAGGGGGAGAAGGTACCAGATTACTAAACTGGCACTGGGACAAAGGGGGCCTGAAGGTGAAACCAGCCGGCCTCGGGTGACCAGTTACCACCAGAAAAAGTGAGTAAAGAACCAGTTGTACTGAACCCCTTGTGTGGACTAACTTTTTCCGACACCCGTCACATCGCCTACCCTGTGGGGCCCGGCCCTGCTTTCGGAGGGCCTGCCATCCAGGCTGCCATTAACACCAGCTCCAGTAGTGGACATTAGCAGCGGTGCCTCTATCTACATAGCTGCAACACCGCAAGTGGCGTCATGTGTGAACATTATTCTAATCCCCTGTAAATACTTCCCCTTTACAAAAAGGGCCCAGGGCACGGGAACGGGCAACGGCCACCAAAGTAACATTCCCCAGTTACACACCACCCGGGACCGAGTACCCCATAACCCTGGGCGAAACATATAAATCTTCAAGAAGCTGGAGTACAATAGTTATAGCACACAGTCATAGCGCACGTCCATGCATCGGGAATTGTCAAGATGATGAATCATTATAAAATCTAGGTTAATACCTGAGCCCGGCAGGTACAACACCTATAAAAACATAACTATCTTCACTTACATGTCAATTTTATCTCTCTATTTAGCAGATTATTATTGTATGAAGTTTGCCCTAGATAAATAAGGAGATACAAATTCATTCAGGTGCCTGATGTGACTTGAATCCATTCCTCGGCATGTTTGGTAACGTCCATTATAATTTATGTAATTTACTGTCAATTATTATAATTTTATTTATTTAAGTAAAACAGAAATATGTATGGTGAAGATAATTCTATGTTAGCAAACTTATAAAATGTGATTCAAGTCAGGGGTCGGAAACCTCAAGTCTGCAGGGTGAATGTCCTTTCATCCGGCCCATGACAGATTCTCAGGGACTCCAATACAGGGGTCGGCTCTTGGCAGTGCATTTTGCCAGCCGCCAACCCGTTAATTGATCCTTATACTGCACACATGCTCATGCAGCATTCACTACTGAATGCTGCAACGCATGAAATGAAGGACTACACATACTGACATCAGCCAGTTCCATCGTGTATACTGCTGCCCCAGCATCTCCTGTGATGTATATACTGCTTCCCCAGTTTCTCCTGTGATATATATAAAATACTGCCCCAGCATATCCTGTGATGTAAATACTGCTGCCTCAGCATCTCCTGTGATATATATACTGCTGCCCAAACGTCTCTTGTGATGTATATGTGGCGCCCCTGAGGCTTCAGTCGCCACAGAGGTACTACACCTCAGCTAGAGGTGTGGTATCCCATCCCTGGGTAAGGAAGAGGTCATCCACCGGTTCACACACAAACACACAACACCCACAGTTAGCAGCTCCGCACGGGTTCAGGGTTAGGGCTTGGTTCCACTAAAGCTATGTATAGCCACCACTAGTAGTGGTACCTCCCTCCCCCTAATCTGATCTAGTCTGGGGGTGGAGTCTAGTTGGGGGGAAAGATGGTAGAACAAGGGGAGTCGAGAAGGAGCAGTGGAGGAGTGAAGACCTGTGGCCTGGAGTTGGAGCAGCTCAACCCAAGCACAAGAGAGAAGGGGTTCTTGAGCTCATGGGGTGTGCGCCATACCACCAGGAGTCTAACTTCACATACGGCATGTTGGAGTGCAGAGACTTGGCCACAAATGGGCATTTGGTCCTTAGAGTAGCGGAAAAGAACCAACATGCTCACCTAGTAAATCCAAAGGCCGAGGTGACTACAAGCACCGAGGCCACATCCGCACACGAATCTGCTGGAAGGCGACCACAGAGGGCTACGGGATAAAACTTTGAGCCACCCAACAAGGTCCGCGGCCACCGGCTCAGGCACTATGTGCGTAGGTGCGGGACAGGCGGGAGAGAAGTTAGCGCAGGAAGATGACCAGGGAAAGGAACACACGAAGTGTGCACCGGTCTTGATCTCCAAACTACCTGGGATCGACTGGAGCCCATCACAGTGGAACCCAGCACTCCAAAGACGGTCACTGACTAGTCATGTCACCTTGGAACCAGCTACAGTGAGTAAAAACCTTGAGACTGTATCCCTGTCGCTCAGTTATTCACCTGCGACTCCGGCCCTGCACCCCCACCATCATAGACTACTACTCCCATCCTCCGTGGGGCCCAGCTCTACCTGTGGAGAGCTATACAAACCAAGCTGCATCACCTTCTGCCCCAGAGATCTCATCCTGCAGCATCGGCTATCTCTGGCCGAGTACCACAGGTGGCGTCACGACAAACTACCACATCCCCATCCCTTGTAAAAAATCCCCCATTTAACGACCACTGCCGAGGTCATGGAATCGGGCCCTGCTTCTGTGACATTCCCAAAGAGCAGAGGAATCGCGGCCCGGTAACAAGTCAACTCCCATGGCCCCGGTGGGCGCGTCACATATACTACTGCCCCAATGTCTCCTGTGATGTATATGCCTTCAGAGTTTCCCATAATAAACAATATGCCCCAGCCTCTCCTGTGATGTTTATTCCCTAATGTCTTCTGTGATGTATATACTGCTGCCCCAGCGTCTTCTATTATGTATAAATTGCTGCCCTAGTGTCTCCTGTGATGTATATACTGCTACCCCAGCCACTCCTGGGATGCACATACCCCAGCCCCTCCTGGGATGTACATGCCCCAGTGTCTCCTGTGATGTATATGCCCCATTTTCTCCTGTGATGTATATACTGCTGCCCCAGCCCCGCCTCTGATGTACATGCCCCAGCCCTTCCTGTGATGTATATGCCCTCAGCCCCTCCTGTGATGTATATGCCCCTAGAGTCTCCTGAAATATATATGCTTTACACCAATGTAAATCTGGAAAAACAGTTGTGAGTAGTACCAGCATCAATACCACATATGTGTCAACAAAGTAAAACAGTTTCTGCCATCACATTAGGGGTGAGTAAAACAAAATGTTTGACCAAATATAGCAGGATAAATTTCAAGTTGATAATTGTTTATGGACCTCCAATTGATGTTATAAATATCCCCTGCCAGAAAAATGTTCCCCGCCCCTGATATACCGGTAGGTCATACATTTTCACTCATTAAGGTCTCCCCACAATATAGAACTGAAACAGCAGAGGAAAACTAATTCTGTTTCCAATCCCATAATCATTTCAGACATCTAGAACATCCATTGAATTTTTGCTGGATAAAAAAATGTTGCTTGCAGATTTTTTTTTATCTGGCTATGAATACTGGTTTGTTGCACAGCACAAAGTGCATAAGTTTTTCATATGTTGTGATGGGCTTGGGCGAGAGACAACTTCCAGGGCACAACTGATGTATGTGAAACAAGCCTAAGTGGCTCCCCTTATCCTCTGCTTCAGGGCAATGGTCTCTTTAAATTTTGCCCACATTCTGCAGATATGTATAGTTGTTAGTGGGATCTCTAACCTCTTTAGTATGTTGTTTTACCTCTTTTCTTTGCATAGTTCCCACCTTAGAAGAAACATTGTTTGGGGCTGTAAGCAGAAATGTGGTTAGGCGTTGATTCACCCATGGCAAAGCCTGAGCATCCACCCCCTGGGGCACATATTCCACCAGCCCCCTACACTAGATATCACTATGTTATACTGATCTGTGGTATCCGGTACTACAGGAGACCAAGGCCTTGATTCATAATAAAGAGGAGAAAGTTCTTACATCAGCTCACCGGTATAGGAAAATGCTGTATTTTGGGTGCGGTGCAGGGAGGCTCCAGTCCAGCTCTACGGCAATTATAGACAAAGATGAAGGAAAAAAATCCCGTAACCACAAAAAAGGAGAAATAAGGTTCAAAGATCATCATTTAAAATCAGGGGATACTAGAAAAACATATGTCCCGGGCGGGGAGGAGGGTGTCAGCACACCGCGCTCACCCCCTTCTGCTCGGGTCCGGCGGCTGCTGCTCAGTGGTGGCTCGAGCGGTGGGCCGGATCCCGGGGGTTTCTCGAGTGGCACTCCTCGCCCGTGAGTGAAAGGGGTTTGTTGGGTGTGGGGATGATTATTGTCCGTGACGCCACCCACGGTTGTGGTGATTTCACCACCGCTGCTCTATACGGGGCTCCCGGGGATGGTGATGCGGAGCAGCCAGGTGTTGTGTTGCCCCTCCGTGGGTAGGGGTTGGTGATCCCGGGGCCCGGTGATGGTGAGGGAGGTGCAGGGCCTGGTGGGCGCAGGGACGCGGGGGCAGCGCTGTGCCTTGCGGCACTGTGGTACTCACTCAGCCTGAGACGTGACACAGTTTTTACGGTAAACCAACGGCTGGATAGACGGTCCCACGGACGGCTGCACTTGCTCTCCCGGTAGGTGACGGTGATGTCCCTTTTCCTTGCACCTTGATGAACTGGTTGGTTGCGATGGGTCCCCACCGGTAACCCGCTCCCCGGCTTCAAGCTAGCCCGGGGGAGCTCTACTCTTTGCCCGCAGGCGCTGGCCCTAAGAAACGGGTGCCTTGGCGGTGGCGGTGTCTCTTCTATACTGGCTGGGCTGTTGCCTTCAATCGGGACTTTGTTGTTGGGGGATCTACGTCCCCTTCACTGACGGATTCGGCAAATTTGGCGACTCCTAGCCTTGCCGGGGTCCGAGAGGCCCCTGCCCTGGTGCTGACTGTCCTTCGGAACACTGCTCCAGACCGCCGGGCACACAGCCAACGGGGTCCTTCCAGGAACTTCCAAACGGTCCCCCTCCAGACAGTCACCGCCGTTGCTGACCTTGCTGACCTGGCCCTACACAAAGCTGGACCCTTCAGGCTTTCATTCTTTCTTGTCACCTCACTTGCTTTCCTCCTTTTCCACTCTTCTACTTTCACTACTTTCACTTAGCTGTTTACTTTAGCCCTGTCTAGGCTACTCCTCCACTCCTTCCACTTCTCCCTCCTAAACTGAACTGCCTGCTTTCTCCCGCCTCCAGAGCTGTGACCTCCTCGGTGGGCGGAGCCAACCGCCTGGCCCACCCCCTGGTGTGAATCATCAGCCTCTGGAGGAAGGCAACAAGGATTTCTGGTTAGCTGTGGTGTTCCTACCTGGGATGTAAGGTGTGATGGTGTGTGACCTATGTCCCCTGGCTTGCCCAGGGCGACACATTCCCCCTTAGCAAAATGCAGACCGTCCGCGGGCTGCCGTCCAACACCGGTTTTATTTTTCTGAAAAAGATAACATAATGATTTAACATATTTACATTTTTAATCATAACTCTTCCCAAGACGGGAGGCACATTTCTTTCAATGTTGCATAACGGTTTACGGTTACGGTTTCCGCTCTCTCCCACCCAAGCAACCTGGCCCTGATACTGCCCCTAAAACCCAGGCAGCACCCCTTGACCCACAGTCCAGCACACGGTACCCGAGCGGGATCTGTCCTTCCCCTCCAGAGGGTAGCCACCGGTTCCCTTGGTGGCTGGGCCCTAGCCTGCTCTGCTGAGGGCCCTCCCTTCAACCTGCCTCTCCGGAGGCGGCACTGCGGAAGACGGTAACGGTAAACAACATATTTACAAGCCACTTAACGTTTGTGGTTGCCCTGCAAGTTCACGGGCTTGTCCATGGATAGTCCTCCATGCAAAAACTTTAAACGGTCCCCACGGGGACAACGGTGCCGGCTCCAGCCGGTTGCAAATCACGGTAAATCAGGTTAAACTTCGGTAATCATCATTTTTCATTCTTTCCAAACTTTTAAAACTTTTCAAACTAACAAACACTCAGTGGTGGTCCCAATGGGGACGGTGCAGCGGGCATCCGCTACCCTTGAGGCGGCTACCACCGCAGGGGGTCGGCCCACTCCGGGACCGAGCGGTACATGGGATTTTCCTCCCACTGGCAGTTCAACCCCGAACCACTGACAGCCGTTAGGAATGGCGGCGGAGGCGGCATACTTGGGACCTCTTCCTCCATCAACGACATCCCCTTCGGACCTCCAGCCGCGGTGCTGATGTCTGTCTCCCACTCAATCAGGGCCGGTTCTGGGGTTTGGGGGGACTGATCGCGACGCGGCATGGCCGCAGCGGCCCCTTGCTCACGGGCCCCCACTACGGCAACCATCCTTCGCATCTCTGCCTTCCAATCCATCAGCTGCTGCAAGCTCTGCGCCCTCACCTTCACGCAGAATCGGCCCAACTCCCGCTCCAGCCACGCAGCGGTCCCGGCGGGGATCTCACCCGGGCCGCAGTCCTCAAAAGCTACTCCGCCTCGTTTCCCCCAGAGCTTGGGTACTCCGGTGGCGGGTATTCCCGCACTCCAATTCGAGGACGCTGCCATTTCTCCATTCGTGTCCCCGTCTTTTTTTTTTTTTTTTTTTTTTTAGCTGCGTTGTTACATGCAGCCAGCCGCCATCGCGTCCCCCTTAGCTCTTTCCGGCCCCTCCTCTCTCGGGGCGGGGTTTTGGCCTTCGCGCCTCTACTGCTCGAGAAGACGCTCGAGCGGGAACTTTTCGCGCCAAAGATGGCGGCTTCTGAAATTTTTCTGCCGGATACCTCCGGCGGTAACAAGGCGCACCTCTACCAGACAGCAGAGCGGTAAGATCCTGTTCGTGACGCCAAGTTGTCGCGGGCGGGGAGGAGGGTGTCAGCACACCGCGCTCACCCCCTTCTGCTCGGGTCCGGCGGCTGCTGCTCAGTGGTGGCTCGAGCGGTGGGCCGGATCCCGGGGGTTTCTCGAGCGGCACTCCTCGCCCGTGAGTGAAAGGGGTTTGTTGGGTGTGGGGATGATTATTGTCCGTGACGCCACCCACGGTTGTGGTGATTTCACCACCGCTGCTCTATACGGGGCTCCCGGGGATGGTGATGCGGAGCAGCCAGGTGTTGTGTTGCCCCTCCGTGGGTAGGGGTTGGTGATCCCGGGGCCCGGTGATGGTGAGGGAGGTGCAGGGCCTGGTGGGCGCAGGGACGCGGGGGCAGCGCTGTGCCTTGCGGCACTGTGGTACTCACTCAGCCTGAGACGTGACACAGTTTTTACGGTAAACCAACGGCTGGATAGACGGTCCCACGGACGGCTGCACTTGCTCTCCCGGTAGGTGACGGTGATGTCCCTTTTCCTTGCACCTTGATGAACTGGTTGGTTGCGATGGGTCCCCACCGGTAACCCGCTCCCCGGCTTCAAGCTGGACCGGGGGAGCTCTACTCTTTGCCCGCAGGCGCTGGCCCTAAGAAACGGGTGCCTTGGCGGTGGCAGTGTCTCTTCTATACTGGCTGGGCTGTTGCCTTCAATCGGGACTTTGTTGTTGGGGGATCTACGTCCCCTTCACTGACGGATTCGGCAAATTTGGCGACTCCAAGCCTTGCCGGGGTCCGAGAGGCCCCTGCCCTGGTGCTGACTGTCCTTTGGAACACTGCTCCAGACCGCCGGGCACACAGCCAACGGGGTCCTTCCAGGAACTTCCAAACGGTCCCCCTCCAGACAGTCACCGCCGTTGCTGACCTTGCTCGCCTGGCCCTACACAAAGCTGGACCCTTCAGGCTTTCCTTCTTTCTTGTCACCTCACTTGCTTTCCTCCTTTTCCACTCTTCTACTTTCACTACTTTCACTTAGCTGTTTACTTTAGCCCTGTCTAGGCTACTCCTCCACTCCTTCCACTTCTCCCTCCTAAACTGAACTGCCTGCTTTCTCCCGCCTCCAGAGCTGTGACCTCCTCGGTGGGCGGAGCCAACCGCCTGGCCCACCCCCTGGTGTGAATAATCAGCCTCTGGAGGAAGGCAACAAGGATTTCTGGTTAGCTGTGGTGTTCCTACCTGGGATGTAAGGTGTGATGGTGTGTGACCTGTGTCCCCTGGCTTGCCCAGGGCGACACACATATACAAAGACTAGTCAAGACGAAGTAAAGATTAAGAGCTCATGCAACTCTAAACTTGTAGACTCAGTGTCTCCTTTATTTTTTTATATGTTTTTATAACTTCCCCTGGTTTTAAATGATGAATAAAACATAATATTTTATCTTTGGACCTTACATCCTCTTTTTTTTTTTCAGTTGGAATTTTCTTTCCTTCACCTTTGCCCTGATTCTTTAACTGGCTTGGTGCTCCCCAGACATAATGATGGGCTTGCAGAAGTAAGAGGTGTCTAATTCTGTAACTAATTATTATTATTATTTAGAATTTATTATTATAGCACAATTTATTCCATGGCGCTTTACATGTGGAAAGGGGTACACATAGTAGGGACAAATACAATAATCATAAACAAAACAAAGCACAGACAGGTACAGGAGGAGAGAGGTCCCTGCCCACGAGGGCTCATGGTCTACAGGGGTTGGGTGAGGATACAGTAGGTGAGGGTTTGAGCAGGTCGTGCAGCGCTGTATCAGACTGAGGGTTACTGCAGGTTGTAGGCTTGTTGGAAGAGGTGGGTCTACAGGTTCATTATGTCACAGGCACGTGGCTCCATATTCCTTTCCAAAACGTTGTACAGCGACAGGGGATTTACACCACAAGTTACACCACTAAAACGGCATGAATTTTGAAAATGTTGTTGTGTGAACTTCGCAATGCCCTGTTCTACTCATGCTCCCTCCACTTTTTCTGTGCCTAGTGTGAAAACACCAAAAGGCTCCAAATTTTCAAAGTACTTATTCCAGAAATCTGGCAAGAACACTTTGATGAATTGGGTCCAAGAGTTCTGCTATGGCACAGTCTTTCATTTGCCATGGCAGGCCCATATTCACATTTCCGGGTCTCCAAAGACCTTATATCCCCTTCTTCAAAGGTCAATATTAACCATAGCATTAGAGGTTTAAAACAGTCAGGAATCAGGAACTGTAACAACTCTGATCCCATCTGTTGTAACAGGAATCTTTTTTATGCTGCAACTCCCACGTGATGCGCATGGTGCAAGGAAAATTCCTGAGCCCGTACCATCCCTAGAACATCATAGCACATAGTGATTTGGGAACTATCATTCCACACACCGCACTATAAGTCTATGAGGATAGAAGAAACTGAAACATGAAACTTTTCAGGACATAGGAACAGACAAGAGAGCTCCACCTTTCATTTGTAACCTATATGCAGAAACCTCACCTGCCACTTTTATCTATGTCTCAGATATCCTTCATCATAATTTTACTTTTCTCAACTGCATTTATCACCTCCGTTGATCTTTTGACCTAATATTATGTCATCCCAGGCTTTGGTTCCTGCCAAATTGGATATTACAGAATGTTCTGTGGGTTGGATCTCTATAATCAGAGTTAAACTATAATCTTGCAGAGCAGTAATAAATGTGATGGGACTTTGTCTCATCTCACCGTGTTCAAACATGATTTTGATTCTGAGAACATAGCACTTTCTTAAATTTCACTAACCTTAATGAATATCTCTAAATATTGCCAGATAGATGAAATACTTCATATTGAAAATGGTTACAAATGGTCAGATAGTCCTTCAACCTTTTAATATTTTTCTTCAGAAGTACAGTATTATGCATGTGAAAAACATACTGTATATAAGACATACTACATTCTAGGGAACTATATATATTGCAACACAATCCATGTTCAGAATCCAGCTCTCCCGAAGGCGATTTTCCACTTTGGTCAAACTCTTCCTTCTGTATATATATATTTTTTTTTTATTTTTTTTTTTTTAAAGAGTCACATGATAAAAAGCAGATCACAGATTGTCCCACTGCTGTACCCCAGCATTCATTTGGTAGAGGAGGAAGCCCTGTAACAAATATTGAGTTCCTAAGTAGTGTTCCCACAGTGGAAATGGAGCAGTGCATGGTGGCCCCAATTCATCAAGACCGGCGTTTTTCCCATCTTTCAATGAATCAGCCAAGGCAGGGAGTAGCGAGAGCATCCATGTCTGCGTCACCACAATCTTACTCCAGTGTCATGATGATCGGGAAGAGCAGGGACAGGTTCTCCTAGACTGGAGCTCAAACTAGGGGGACCCTAGCTATCCCTTATCTCAGTTACATCTGAAGGCAAGGATGTCTGAGCTGCCTTCCTGATCCTGCTCCTGTCCAAATCAGGGGAGGGCCTGGGTAGGAGTGTGATAAAATCAACAGAGATAGACAAACAAGGAAAACCAAACTCTATCTTACAGCATGCTAACACAAAGGTATAAGACAATAAGAGGTAAAGAGGAAAATAAGAGCAATTAGGAAACAGCAAGACAACAAGAGAATTCCTCAATTCTAAGCACCACAATATATAATCACTAGCAGGACTGGGACACAACAAAACACAGACTACACAGTTATGAACTATAGTCGGCGTGGGAAGACAGATTCCACCATCTTAAAAAGATGGAGAGTAAGTGGGATAGGTTTCTAACAACATAGGATCGCAGAGGGAACATGCAGGCTAGCAGAGGTTAGCTATTGCTAGCCTGACCATTTATGAGCACACAGCTGGTCGATGCCTGATGCTGTCTGTGTAATTCAGAAACACCAGAGAAACCATAGTGTGGCGCGTCGGAATCTGTAATGTGAACAGTGTCTGATGCCATTTTAAGCAAAACCCTGTGTGACATCCAGTCCCTGAAGATTTGTGGAGTAAGAAATGTATCTTTTTGCTTTTTTTCATGAATTTGATGCGTGAGGGTCACAGCACCCTGCTGCAGCCCCTTACTGCAACACCTCTACTGATTTTATTGATGCGGGAAAAAACTGATAAAAGCACAAAAGAAAATGTCAAAAGACTTCATGATGCGCAAACTTTTCAACGTTTTTTAAGCCAGAATTCTGGCATAAGAGATTTGATGAATAGAGACCTGTGTCTGTTGAAATCAATGGGTCAATAGTTTAATCCAAACTTGTCAGGTCCCTCAGCTTAAAGAGACACAGCGTGCGCTATGAGGATTCTACCAAGATCAAGCAGTCATGAGACCACAAGTATGCAATATGCATATTCCTGGTCACATTCCAACTAGACATGCAAAGCATCACATAATTCCCTAAATTCACTACACATGAGGATTCACAAATCTGCATTCACACTGAGTAACTTGCAGACTTATGTGAAAATCCTAGACAACTCTTTAAATATTCAAGTTTCAGTTTTTTTAACCTTTTGAATTAACCAACAGCACTGTAGTTGCTCAATAATAAAATTATTCAAAAACACAAATTGCCTGATAACTCTGCACACAGAGTATACATAGATTCATGTCATAGGAGAAGATAGCGATAGGAGAGGTGAAGGAGCTGCAGAGTCTTTGTAACTTAATTGATTCATCCTGGATATATTCCAGTACAATATAATTTCTGGCTGCCTGTGAATTTAATTACATAAACGTTTAATACTTGCATTATGAACCAGGATGCCAGTTTAAATCCCCTCAGTCTTGTTTTTCCTGCTGTAGAAAAATATTAAAAACAAGGCTAGCTTGAGAAAGTGTGCTTCCTGGCTTGTGAGACTCATAAGCCATAGGTACATCAGTTTGCAATTCTTTGCATTTCATTATGTAAAGGTTCTTTTTTTGCAAAAGACAATGGAAAATTCCCAACATTCCGCACATTTAATTACAGCTGTGAGTGTTACAAAAATGATAACATTTATTTGTACATATATTTTAATAGTCCAATTTTACACCCATATACGTCACACCAATACAATGACCTGCAGTAAATACTGGCTTTTGGGACATGTACCGTGTTTGCCCGAAAATATGACAGGATAAATCCCCTCAGTCCCCTCAAATCCCCTCCCCTCATTGACATACTATCTTTTTGCTCTGAAAAAAGGCACTAGGACTTATTTTCAGGGGTTGTCTTATATTTTCCCATGAACAACAATCCACATTAATTCTTGAACACAAAAATAAACATTTATTCAAATATCATCATCACATCATCCGGATCATCAGCATTTTGTGTTAATCCTATTACTGGTTCAGATGTAGATAATCTGCTATTCTGAGGAGCAGAACCTGTCCTATAGTGGTGGGTACATACCATATTTACAAAAATTTTAATTACCTGCTTAAACTTATTGTTCTCTATGTAGTGCTAAGTTTACCCCCAAAAGAACCAGACACCCCCTAAAAGAATCACACTTACTAGACCTTAAATAATTAGACTTGGCAAGTGAATGGGCTCTCACATACAGATCTGCATTGCTGTCAGGTCCACCAGCGTTCTACAGCGGTTGGCTCCCCCCTGGTCACTAAAAGCAGTATCACTCGTGTTGAATGATACTGGTACCTGATCTATTTGTAAAACCTGCAGTGCAATGCAGTTGGAACAGTGAGGAACCTGACAGCAACGCAGATCTCTGTGTGAGAGCCCATTCACCATCGGCACTTGCCAACTTTAATTGTTTGGGGTTTGGTGAGCGTGTGTGTTTTTTTGTTTGTTTTTTTGGTTGGGGTATCTGCTTTCTCTGATGTATTCTTTAACTTTTTTAGCTGCTTGGACACTTCCTTGTGGAATCGCAACTGGATCTTATTTCTTTTTAGGAGGGCTTATATTTTAACTATACTCCAAAAAGCCCCCAAAATACTATTAGGTCTTATTTTCGGGGAAACGTGATCCTTACATAGTATTCCTTATCCTGTCGTTTTGGGGAAAACAAGAGTTGTGTTTAAAAAAAAAAAAAAAAAATCTGTTAAAAAAGCACATATTTACATTTTTGCATAATTGTTGTATTAGCCCAATTTAGCAATACTGCAGGCAGTTGCTGCTGTGACGCCCTGGACTATTCGGGTCGTCACAGGGTTCTGCACAATCTGCCTTTCCCATGCAGGATTCAAACCCCCATGGTTCTGGGAACCTAACCTGCAGTACTGCCTCCACCAGCATTCACAAATCCTAGATACATCTTGCACCACACCTGTCAGGCACACCAGTGGGCTGCTTAAGCATGAATAGGGCCGCCCACCTAGGGGTCAGGTAGGGACATGGGAGGTCTCAAGTGAGTCAAGTAGGAACCCTCAAGCTGTGAGGAGCTCTGAGGAAGCTGGGAGTTGTAGCTCCCAGGGGAGAAGCAGACTAGGTTGCAGACGGTGGTCTGGACCTAGAGGAGTCGGACCCCCAGTCGCAGGGGATGGAGGCTAGGTGCCTGGAACCCGTCAAGGAGGACGGTCAGAAGCCTGGTTGAATCACTGGTCTGGGACCGAAGGCATGGCGGGGTACACTGACCCTAGGTCGGGGAGAAGCTTTAGGTGACCCGGCAATTAACCTGCGGAGGACAGGGCCATTATGGACTGTTCCCACGAAGCTCAAAGATCGGGAGCACTAACGCAACGAGGAGGATAGGGCTTTCCTAGCAAGCGTCCCACTGAAATCCCAAGCGTGAGCCCCTGAGAGCAGGCTCCTTCACTTAGCCACAGTGGGGAGCGGGGCCCGGAAAGCTCCAAGCTACCAGGCCACAACGGACAATCTAAATTGGTGCCAGGATTCAGGTTACAGACCACCAGGCAGTGCTGTAGGGGACAGGACCCGAACGAGCTCCCCTCGGGAGACACCGGCATTCAGAGACTTGGTTTACCCTGTTGTCAGTGTCTGCTTCATTGCTGAGTGAGTACCAGACTGACCCCTGCACTGCCCGCATCACCACCCAGAGTCCTGGGGCCTACCCATACCCTTGGAGGGTAACATCATCTTGCTGCCCCACTCCATCACTCCGGGTACCCCCAACGACAGTGGCGGTACTTCCAATTACCATACACCACGGGTGGTGTCACGAACTATACCTATCCCCTGTAAATAACCGCCTTCTTCATTTGAGTGTGGCCCCTAGCCTCCGGGTCCGGAGACCCTCGAGCCACGAGTAATCACCACCCCCGGATCCGAGCAGTTCGATCCGCTGCAGGGGCGGCACACTGCAATTTACTTTGTACCTACTAAATCAATGCAGCAGTTTTTGTACCAAACTTTGTCTGGGAGGGAATAATACTACGTAAAAAATAGAAAAAAAATGTGTTTACATTTTGCATACATTTTACTTGTTCAATTTGATACATATATGCAAATTAATAATACTGCAGGTTGTTGCCTTGCCAAATTTGTCTTCCTAGTCATGTACCTACCTGCCATTTTTGTTTGTTTTGGGCCATGGGCGAACATTTAATTAAAAACTAAATTAAACTTATACTTATATATAGACTTTTATAGACTGTGATGGTCTGTTTTAGCACCCCTGATAAAATAGAAATGTTTGAGATACGTACATATCATACCAATACTACAAGTGCACAGTTGTGGCATTAGACTTTTGAGTATCACATGTACCCATCCTAGCATTTTTGTTAGGTTTTTTTCTCGAGGGCTAGATAAGTGTGTTAAAAACTATTTTTTTTAAAACTTTATAGTTGTGTAAAAAAAAGAACTGAGAGTCCTCAGTAGTTGATACCTTTTAATAGTTAACTGAACATATGGTAATAATAGCAAGCTTTCGAGACTACTAAGGTCTCTTCATCAGGCTCACCTACAGATGTGTACAAAATGAAAGAGCGGCATTACAATAGATGGAGTATTGTACAATAAATAAAATCATATCACAGCCAAGATTGTTGGAGCTGCTGGCAGCAGAATTTGTAAAATCAGTCTTAATAAGGGGCGTGTAGGAATACAATGTGCCAAATTCATGAAGACGTGCACAAATTCAGTGCATTTCATTATTACCACGTGTCTACGTTTTCCTTGCCAAAAATGTTTGGAATAACATATTGATAGGCAGGCATACCCAAGTCTTGTCCTGCCATAGCTCCCCCCAGTTCCACCCAATTTGGTGGGAGCTTCTGAAACTGGTGTGAAAAATGCAAATGTTTTGCGAGATGTCATGTTGCGAAAAAGTGTTTTATGCCAGTTGTGTGAACACCTTGGACTTAAGGGTGCTTTAACGCTGCGACATCGCTAGCGATAGCTAGCAATGTCGTGCGCGATAGCACTCGCCCCCATCGTTCGTGCGACATTTGGTGATCGCTGCCGTAGCAAACATTATCGCTACAGAAGCGTCACACGCACATACCTTTTCAGCGACGTCGCTGTGACCGCCGAACAATCCCTCCTTCAAGGGGGAGGTGCGTTCTACGTCATATCGGTGTCACTAAGCGGCCGCCCAATAGCAGAGGAGGGGCGGAGATGAACGGCCAGAACAAGCCGCCCACCTCCTTCCTCATTATCGGTGAACGCAGGTAAGGAGATGTTCGTCGTTCCTGCGGTGTCAAACGTAGCAATGTGTGGTGCCGCATGAACCACGAACAACCAGCGGCATGCACCACCAACGATATTATGGAAAGGAGCGACATGTCAACGATCAATGATTTTTGATGCTTTTGCGATCATTGATTGTCGCTCCTTGGTGTCACATTCTGAGATATCGCTAACGGCGCCGGATGTGCATCACTAACAACTTGACCCTGACGATATATCGTTAGCGATGTCGCAACCTACAGCACCCTGAGGGCTAAGGAAGATATTACAGAAGAACAACAATTTATTGAATGAGATGCATAATAAACCGTTTGTACATGTAGGTGACGTGGGCCCAGATGAGACGGAAGACAAGATTCAAACGCCTATCTGTGTTGCTGGCTTTGTCAACCAGAGATGTATTGGCACTCTGAGTTAGGGCAAATGTAAAGGTGATAAAGTCTCAGCATGATCAAGGAGCTCAGGACATTACCCCTACTGAGACAACTGTGAGCCAAGTCATGGCTAAGGCTGATGAATGAGAATTCGATCGGGGTGCCGATCTATTGCAGTGTGCAGGCTTACCAGTGGGAAGATAAGCTTGGACATCCTGACACTAATTGAGAAGAATAGAGCTGTGCAAATTGCAGCCCACGGAATGAGACAGCCAAAGGGCTAAAATATTTGCCCACAGCCTCTACCATGCCCTCGCACATTGCCCTTCCACCACCCATTTCTCGATGTAACTTCTATCTACATCCTCAGGATGCAAACAGCGGTGACTACATTGGTGGAAGACGGCGCCGATGGCTCCTTATTCCATCAATCAGCTTGTGAGACAGCAGGTGTCACATCATTGCATGTGTGTTGTACGGAGAGTCAGTACACTGGAGACAGGAGCAACAGGGGAACAGGAGCAAGGTGAGTATGTGTTTTTTTCTTCATACATGTATGGGATGTTTGCATGTATATAGGGGGTTATGTGGGGGCTCATACTGTGTATAGGAGGCTATGTGGAGACTCATATTGTAAGCAGAAAGGCTATGTGGGGTATCATGCTGTAAATAGGAGGGCTATGTGGGGTTCATACAGTATATAAAAGGCTGTCTGTGGTTTTATACTGCATATAGGGGCACTGGAGATCAAAATTAGAGAACAATGTGTGATCACTTGCTTTTTTCAGAAATAATGTAATCTATATTGATCAACATTTGAAGGTTTTTTGTAAGGGGTACACCATGCCGCTAGAACACTGTTTTACAAAAGATCCAAATGTTATCAACATAAAACCTTTATTTTGCCCAAAACATGATGATCATAATTAGAGAACAGCAATGACTGTAGCACAGAGAAAGATTCTAACTAAATTTTCTGAAGGTAACAACAGTCACCAATCAGTAGGATGTGCACAGGCTTTTGCGTTGAATGACTTCAGCACATCTGCGGCCACAAGACATCACTAGTCTCTCACACTGCTCTGGTGTGATATTAGTCCACTCTTCTTCCAGTTTCTTCCACAATTCTATGTTGTGGGTTTCTTGGCCATAAATTTGTCACCAAGGATTTTCCAGAGGTTTTCTATTGGATTACATCAGGAGGACTCTGAGCTGGGCATTTCATTGTTTCAATATTTTCTGCTTCAAGGAACTGCTTTACCCGTTTTGCTGTGTGATACTCACCATTGTCCTGCATGAAATGACTGATTGACTGAATAAAAAACCACGTGTTGTTGAAGAAGGTTCTGATACACAGTTGCATTCACTCTGCCATGTAGCTGTATGAGAGGTCTAACTCCTGCTGCAGAAAACATTCCCCAAGCCAGGACACTTCCTCCACCACCTTTCACGCTTTGCTTTTGGGGAACAGTGAAGCAAGTTGGAAAGGCAGCTCCAATGTGCAGTTAGCAAAAATCCCACAGTCGGTGATAGTGCACACAGAAGAATAGTCAGCTAGCCAAAGTCTATTACCAGGATGTCTTGTCAGTACCGCGGAGTAATCAAGCTGTTAACAGGTGGAAGCAAGGGGTCAGAAGCCAGGAAGTAACGTCAGAGGCAGAAGGGAAAAACAAAGCCGAAGTTGGTGATATTAACCAAGGTCAGTAGCCAGGAGATCAATGTACATGCAGAGGAGGTTGAGACATGGGACAGGACCGGTGGTCAGGCAGACAGGGCTAAAGAGTCAGGATGGAACTGGGGTCAGGAGGATGGGAAGAACAAGTGGTACAGAGAGAATACAGGTCAGGAAGAGGTAGCTGGGAGATGGGATGGATCAGAGTCAGACTCACGGGAACATTTTGCGCAAGCTGCAGAGCAGAAACTATAACTGGCGGCGTCCCGGAGATAGCAGCACCAAGATATGGCGGCACAAGATCCAGAACAAGGCAGGATAGAACAAGCCCCTCCCATGAGACCTAAAACCCAGGGGAGAGGATGCATGCACCCGCTCAGTGGCAGCAGAGCTATGCATGAACCATGACACCATCTTTCACTAACTTCTTAACACACTTTGGATTCAGTGTTTCTCCAGTTTGTCAACAAACATTATGTTTCCCATCAGACCCAAATAAATTAAACTTGCTTTCATCACTAAAATGAATTGTGGACCACTTCTCTGTCCACACAACATGATCCTCACCAAAGGTGAGTCTAGCCTTGTGATTCCTTTTGCTAATGAGAGGTTGGTAACTGCAGAGTGGGCTTTCAGTCCAAATGCTCTTAAACGTCGGGACACTGTATAATGAGACAGATCCTTACCCTGTTCAGTGCTGAACTGCTGAGCAATTTAGCTGCATGGTTGAGTCGATTACACATGGAGATTCTCCGCATTATCCTGTCATGTCCTGCGAGGGCGATCAGCCTTCTTGAGAGACTTGAAAGAGTTTGTGATGTTGTAAAGATGTAGTATTCACGGAATCGCAGACTTGGAACAATCAACTTCCCTTGCTATGGCTGATAGGGTCACCCCTTTGTTCTTCTTCAGGACAACCTGCTGCCGGAGGGTTTCAGTCACTTTGGAATGGCACATCATTTTTGCAAAGTCAGTGCAAACTAGAAAGTTAGGCTGCCAGTTAAATATGGTTTGTCAGATAGGAAATTAGCACCAGGTGCCAGGTTAACACCAATAAATTGCAGGTATCTGAAAGTGTTCTCTAATTTTGATCAGTGTTCTTTTACATTTATCTCATTTATATTTTTATTATGTGCTTTGGAATAAATTCAATTGATGAAATAAGCTTACAATACTGCGAGTTTACTCATGTTATGATATAATCACATGGGACTACACAATAACCTTCACATTTAGGAAATTGTGTGTTGTCTAATTTTGATCTCCACTGTATATTAGAAAGTTGAGAGAACCTTTTAATACACACTGTTCATAAAGCTGGATGCTACCTGGTAAACCTCAGTGATACATGTGAAAAGAGCAAATAGTAAAAAGTCAAATTAAATATTTCAAAAAGTATTAATGCATTTCTCTCAAAGTCGACATGAAAGGGCAGATTATAATTAAAGTAATTAGGCAAACAATAAGGAGTAAATCCTGGACTAGTAGTAACCAGTCTTGATGCTTAGTGGAAAATCAAGTAAACTGTACAAAAGTTTACTAGCCGGCAAGACTGATTCATTGTGTGTATTGTATAGATTTATAAGGGGTACCCATGTATTATTGTAATGGCTTTTCACTAGGATAGGCCCAAACGTATCCTAGCTAATCACAAATATGAAGAAAACAATGTCTCTTTTGACCTGCGTCAGAGGCCTTTTATTCTGCCAAATTATACCTCTTGATTTCTACTTTCACATGTCTGCAAATAGAATGTATGAATTGGCTTTTTCCTAAGTCATATGGCAAGGTTTGTTAAAGAAAAGATTGAAAACAACTTAAAGATACAATTTTATTCTTGACATGGATTTTTTTTTACTGTCTCTGTGAATAATCCCCACTAAGCAGTATGATATACCAAATAATATTTAGAGCTATTTTAGACAAACTTGCACCCAGGGCGACTCCAGCTCAGTCATCAGTGGTGGCTTGCTATGTCCTGTCATTTTACTAGCACAGATCGCTATGATGATCTTATCTGATCGGCCTGAGAGTTTTGGTATTTACGACAAGGAGGATAAAAGCCTCTGAAAGGAAGATGTACAGAGAAAGACATCTTTGTTCTTTTTGGGGGGGAACTATTAACACAGTTTTTAGGTGCCACGTTATTACTAGAAAAATGAAAAGCATATTTTCTGAATCACAGTGGAATACTGAACGCAGCGCACCATTTAGCTTTGCCAGGAGACCGCTGGTACCGCAAAAAATGGGTATTGGCCAATAAAATCATGCTAGATGCATTGGGTTTGGTATCTATGTGAATGAAAAATTGAGATATAAAATATGACACTAATATCTCTCACCTGTTTGATTCAGAGGCAAAAATATGCAAAAAAGTAGAATTGCAAAACTTTCTGACAATCTTGGCACAGCCCACAAGATATCGTAAAATGAGGTCACAGATTGGAGGGTGACCTGAGGGCATAAAAGCTAGGAGCCTATTTCTGGAAGTTGGGCAGTACTGGAGGGCATACCTAAGTGGTGGGGCTGTCCATTTCTCTACCATCTTGTACTGGAGCCCCTCCCTCCATAAATTCGGACGTCACATCTATGGCACGAGTTTAGTAAGTTTCATGTTTATTCTTTTTATTTATTATTTATTTATTTATATATATATATATATATATATATATATACAGTTAGGTCCAGAAATATTTGGACAGTGACACAATTTTCGCGAGTTGGGCTCTGCATGCCACCACATTGGATTTGAAATGAAACCTCTACAACTGAATTCAAGTGCAGATTGTAACGTTTAATTTGAAGGTTTGAACAAAAATATCTGATAGAAATTGTAGGAATTGTACACATTTCTTTACAAACACTCCACATTTTAGGAGGTCAAAATTAATTGGACAAATAAACCAAACCCAAACAAAATATTTTTATTTTCAATATTTTGCTGCGAATCCTTTGGAGGCAATCACTGCCTTAAGTCTGGAACCCATGGACATCACCAAACGCTGGGTTTCCTCCTTCTTAATGCTTTGCCAGGCCGCAGCCTTCAGGTCTTGCTTGTTTGTGGGTCTTTCCGTCTTAAGTCTGGATTTGAGCAAGTGAAATGCATGCTCAATTGGGTTAAGATCTGGTGATTGACTTGGCCATTGCAGAATGTTCCACTTTTTTGCACTCATGAACTCCTGGGTAGCTTTGGCTGTATCCTTGGGGTCATTGTCCATCTGTACTATGAAGCGCCGTCCGATCAACTTTGCGGCATTTGGCTGAATCTGGGCTGAAAGTATATCCCGGTACACTTCAGAATTCATCCGTCTACTCTTGTCTGCTGTTATGTCATCAATAAACACAAGTGACCCAGTGCCATTGAAAACCATGCATGCCCATGCCATCACGTTGCCTCCACCATGTTTTACAGAGGATGTGGTGTGCCTTGGATCATGTGCCGTTCCCTTTCTTCTCCAAACTTTTTTCTTCCCATCATTCTGGTACAGGTTGATCTTGGTCTCATCTGTCCATAGAATACTTTTCCAGAACTGAGCTGGCTTCATGAGGTGTTTTTCAGCAAATTTAACTCTGGCCTGTCTATTTTTGGAATTGATGAATGGTTTGCATCTAGATGTGAACCCTTTGTATTTACTTTCATGGAGTCTTCTCTTTACTGTTGACTTAGAGACAGATACATCTACTTCACTGAGAGTGTTCTGGACTTCAGTTGATGTTGTGAACGGGTTCTTCTTCACCAAAGAAAGTATGCGGCGATCATCCACCACTGTTGTCATCCGTGGACGCCCAGGCCTTTTTGAGTTCCCAAGCTCACCAGTCAATTCCTTTTTTCTCAGAATGTACCCGACTGTTGATTTTGCTACTCCAAGCATGTCTGCTATCTCTCTGATGGATTTTTTCTTTTTTTCAGCCTCAGGATGTTCTGCTTTACCTCAATTGAGAGTTCCTTAGACCACATGTTGTCTGGTCACAGCAACAGCTTCCAAATGCAAAACCACACACCTGTAATCAACCCCAGACCTTTTAACTACTTCATTAATTACAGGTTAACGAGGGAGACGCCTTCAGAGTTAATTGCAGCCCTTAGAGTCCCTTGTCCAATTACTTTTGGTCCCTTGAAAAAGAGGAGGCTATGCAATACAGAGCTATGATTCCTAAACCCTTTCTCCGATTTGGATGTGAAAACTCTCATATTGCAGCTGGGAGTGTGCACTTTCAGCCCATATTATATATATAATTGTATTTCTGAACATGTTTTTGTAAACAGCTAAAATAACAAAACTTGTGTCACTGTCCAAATATTTCTGGACCTAACTGTATATATATATATATTCCATTAGTGGGAATCGGTGAGATATACATTACCAATGCTGGCAGACCTTCAATATTTGGCTTTAGTAGCTCAGCAGCCTTATTTACTTATTGTCCAGCAGTATCAAAAGTGACCTGCTAACAAGAGGGGCACTAGAGAGCAGTCTGATCTCAAAATTAGTGAACAGCGGGTAGATCTTGTGAGACCCCCACTGGGCTGTTCGTGATATGTCCTATCTCTCTTTCTCACTCCTGACTCTTTAACTCCTCTTAAAGAATTCAGAATTGGACCGGTATTCACAGGAGGATTGTAATGACAGGTACAGGGGGCATCCGCAGGCTCCTGGCTTTCATGACAACCCATCGGTGCCACACGATCAAGTCATGGATGCAACGATGAGCAGGAGGACTGATGCACTTCCCTGCTGGGGCGGTGTAAATCCCACTGTCAGAAATTGACAGTGAGATTTAACAGGTTAACAGCCATGGGCGGATCTCCATCATGTTCGGAGAAAGATACAGGGAGCCAAATCCATGTGGCCCACTATAATTGTTATTAAATCACTCAACACACCTTAGATGACTTGTGTGGGTGTCCATGTTTTTCCATTGGCAAAAGAAAATAAAAACTTCTGGCAGCAACTTATGTCCTGTTTGAAGGCAGGTTTCTAGCTTTTGCATTGTCTCTTATCCTATGTCTTGGTCCACACTCTAGATCTCACTATCTTGACTCTGGACATCTCTCTCCTTCTTCTGCCACAAGTCACCCACTGCATGCAGCCTTAGCTACCTACAGACAATGCGTCCGTATCTATCACACAATAGATTTTCACTAACTTTCCTGAAGGAACCATCTCTTTCCCTATCAGCTAACCTCTCCCACTGTGGGCTAGTCAAAACACTTGACTGTCTCTGACCCTGCTCACTGTCTGTTGTTTTGTAGAGCTCAACCCCCTCACGTAACAGTGCATAACATTAGACAGGAACACCAACTGTGCCATTTATTTAGGAGACAACCCTAACAATACGCCATTAACTAATAAACTTTCAAAACCCTTAGGGGTACTTTACACGTTGCGACATCGCTACCGATATATCGTCGGGGTCACGGTTGTTGTGACGCACATCCGGCGCAGTTAGTGACATTGCAATGTGTAAATCCTAGGAGTGACGATGAACGAGCGCAAAACAGTCAAAAATCGTTGATCTGTGTCACATCGTTCATTTTCATAATGTCGCTCCAGCTGCAGGTACGATGTTGTTTGTCGTTTCTGCGGTACCACACATCACTATGTGTAAAGCCGCAGGAACGACAAACATCTCCTTACCTGTGTCCACTGGCAATGCGGAAGGAAGGAGGTGGGCGGGATGTCACGTCCTGCTCATCTCCGCCCCTCCGCTTCTATTGGCCGGACGCTTAGTGACGTCACGGTGACGTCGCGGTGACACTGAACGCACCTCCACCTTGGAGGGATTGTTCAGCGGTCACCGCGACGTTGCCGACAAGGTATTGCATGTGACGCTGCCGTAGCGATAATATTCGCTACGGCAGCGATCACCAGATATCGCATGTGTGACGGGGGCGGGTACTATCGCACTCGACATCGCTAGCCGATGCTAGCGATGTCGCAACGTGTAAAGTACCCCTTAGATTGATTTAACATTTTTTTAATGCATAAACCCAGGTGCCCCACTTTAATTGCGAATAAATCAGCCAATACACCTTAGATGACTTGTGTGATCGTGTATGTGTTTCCAATAGGCAAAAGAAAAATAGAAACTTCTGGAAACAACTTATATCCTACTAGGAAAGAATGGTTATATATTATGGAAATCCAATATGCCCAAAACTTATTTTCTGATATCAGCCATTGGTGGAGAATCAGGATACACCTAGGTATATTACATCAGATTTCACTAAACACATTGGGTTCAGCTATCATTTACTGTGTATTGAAAAATAAAAGATTATTTTTGTTCTAATTGTAATACCCCCATAAAGATACAATGTTTACTATATACCGTAGTGTGATACCAATGATTCTTTTTTTCTTTACAGTAGTATTATTGTTTTAAATTGTGCAACTTTGAGCTCAAGCAAAGGGATCACGTGTAGTATCGTCCATAGTATACACCTTGATTGACTGACTATACTTGATTAGGTAGCTCCTGTAAGGTAGTTGGAAAATGTCTCTACCATATACAGTACACACTGTTCTGTATGTAACATGTGAAGAGTTTTGCTATCACTGTTTGGAGTGTATCTTTTATTACTTTCTGCTATATGAAGACAGATAAAGGTGCAAAGTGCATAGAATTATGTGGAAAGCTCAAAGACCTCTTTGTACCGCAGAAAAGGTATGTACACAGGGCCGGATTAAGGTTGGTGGGGGCCCCTGGGCAGAAAATCTGGTGGGGGCCCCATAAACGTTAACATTTTTAGCCATAACAGTATAGCGCGAACTGTAGCATTTAGAAATAAATCCAATGAACATGTGTCTTATCCTGTTCTGCCACATTCAGATTTACAGTACTACAATACAGATACAGTCCAGGATCACTCACAGCTGTCCACTTACACACAGAAAGATCGAGGATCGCGCTGTTCCCTGCCGCCATCGGTGGCCCCTTGACACGATCACGGGAAGTCGATGGTTGCTATGGTAGCGGCGGGCCATGTAATGACCCCTGTTGCTATCATGACATTTTCTGTCACAGTCGATAGAGCGCCGACTCACACAGGAATGCTGTATTTCTGCTAATCAGAGCTGTACAGCTCTGATCAACAGGGATGCACAAGCGATCAGACTGCTGATCCTTATAGCTCTCAAGGGGATTAGTAAAATAAATACAAAATGTAAAAAAATAAATAAAAAGTTCAAATCATGCCTCATTCGCCCCACTGAAAATAAAACAGTTAAAAAAATATACACATATTTGATATCTCAGAGTTCAGAAGTGCCCGATCAATAAAAATATAAAATCAATTAATCAGATCGGTAAATGGTGTAGCGAGAAAAAATCCAAATGCCAAAATTATGTTTTTGGGCAGCCACAACATTTTTTAAAAAGATCCAATAACGGGCGATCAAAAAGTAGCAACTTCATAAAAATTGTATAATTGAAAACACCAGCTCAAGACGCAAAAATATTAGCAGTCACTGGGCCTCACATCCCAAAAAATTAGAACACTACGGGTTTCAAAAAATGGCACCAAAAGCACAATTCTTTTTTTTAGCAAACTTCTGAATATTTTTTAACCCCTTAGATAAAAGTAAGAGTTTACCTGTTTGGTATCTATGAACTCGGCATCATACTGACATGGTAGTTTTACAATATAGTGAACATGGTGAATAAAATAACCCAAAAACAATCGTGCAATTGCACTTTTTTTGCAATTTTATCACACTTGGATGTTTTTCCCTGTTTCCTAGTACAATATATGGTAAAACTGATGATTTCACTCAAAAGTACAATTTGTTACGCAAAAAATAAGCCCTTATATGGCAAGATTGACAGAAAAATAAAAAAAGTTACGGCTCTCAGAAGAAGGGGAGAAAAAAAAACCCAACAAAAAAAACGGAAAATCGGGGTGAAGGAGTTAAATTTTGGGTACTATAATACTATGACAAAATTTTATGAAGTCAATATGAATAACAAAACTGATAGCTGTCAGTGAATGGCACTCAGCAATACGTCTGGCACATGTACATGGAAAGAACACATTAAACTCCGGGGGGCATCATTTTACTGCAAGGGGTGTATGTAATTATACTCCAGGAGGCGGTTATATCACAATAAGGTAGTGTATGAATATACTCAAAAAGGGGATAATGATTATAGTCAAAGGGATGGGGGACATTATTCTATGATTATACTCCACTCTAGGGAGGGGGCGTGATTTTATGATTATACTCCATTAGTGAGGTGTTTTACTCTATTATATTCCAGGGGAAGGGGGGGGCATTATTTTATGATTGCTCTCCAGATGAGGGGAGTGTTATCCTATGATTATACTCCAGTGGGGGAGGGGGCATTATTATAAGATTACAATCTAGTGGGGGAGGGGGCATTATTATATGATTACAATCTAGTAGGGGAGGGGGCATTATTATATGATTACAATCTAGTGGGGGAGGGGGCATTATTATATGATTACAATCTAGTGGGGGAGGGGGCATTATTATATGATTACAATCTAGTGGGGGAGGGGGCATTATTATATGATTATACTCCAGTGGGGGAGGGGGCATTATTATATTATTACAATCCAGTGGGGGAGGGGGCATTATTATATGATTACAATCTAGTGGGGGAGGGGGCATTATTATATGATTATACTCCAGTGGGGGAGGGGCATTATTATATGATTATACTCCAGTGGGGGAGGGGCATTATTATATGATTATACTCCAGTGGGGGAGGGGCATTATTCTATGATTATACTCCACTCTAGGGAGGGGGCGTGATTTTATGATTATACTCCATTAGTGAGGTGTTTTACTCTATTATATTCCAGGGGAAGGGGGGGGCATTATTTTATGATTGCTCTCCAGATGAGGGGAGTGTTATCCTATGATTATACTCCAGTGGGGGAGGGGGCATTATTATAAGATTACAATCTAGTGGGGGAGGGGGCATTATTATATGATTACAATCTAGTAGGGGAGGGGGGCATTATTATATGATTACAATCTAGTGGGGGAGGGGGCATTATTATATGATTACAATCTAGTGGGGGAGGGGGCATTATTATATGATTACAATCTAGTGGGGGAGGGGGCATTATTATATGATTATACTCCAGTGGGGGAGGGGGCATTATTATATTATTACAATCCAGTGGGGGAGGGGGCATTATTATATGATTACAATCTAGTGGGGGAGGGGGCATTATTATATGATTATACTCCAGTGGGGGAGGGGCATTATTATATGATTATACTCCAGTGGGGGAGGGGCATTATTATATGATTATACTCCAGTGGGGGAGGGGCATTATTCTATGATTATACTCCACTCTAGGGAGGGGGCGTGATTTTATGATTATACTCCATTAGTGAGGTGTTTTACTCTATTATATTCCAGGGGAAGGGGGGGGCATTATTTTATGATTGCTCTCCAGATGAGGGGAGTGTTATCCTATGATTATACTCCAGTGGGGGAGGGGGCATTATTATAAGATTACAATCTAGTGGGGGAGGGGGCATTATTATATGATTACAATCTAGTAGGGGAGGGGCATTATTATATGATTACAATCTAGTAGGGGAGGGGGCATTATTATATGATTACAATCTAGTGGGGGAGGGGGCATTATTATATGATTACAATCTAGTGGGGGAGGGGGCATTATTATATGATTACAATCTAGTGGGGGAGGGGGCATTATTATATGATTATACTCCAGTGGGGGAGGGGGAATTATTATATTATTACAATCCAGTGGGGGAGGGGGCATTATTATATGATTACAATCTAGTGGGGGAGGGGGCATTATTATATGATTATACTCCAGTGGGGGAGGGGCATTATTATATGATTATACTCCAGTGGGGGAGGGGCATTATTATATGATTATACTCCAGTGGGGGAGGGGCATTATTATATGATTATACTCCAGTGGGGGAGGGGGCATTATTATATTATTACAATCTAGTGGGGGAGGGGGCATTATTATATGATTACAATCTAGTGGGGGAGGGGGCATTATTATATGATTATACTCCAGTGGGGGAGGGGGCATTATTATATGATTATACTCCAGTGGGGGAGGGGGCATTATTATATGATTATAATCTAGGGAAGGGGCTTAAATTCTGATTATATGAAAAGGGAATAGTGTAATTAAGGAGGTGTAGGTAGCTTTAAACAATGATGGGTGTCAGGGACTATACTGCAATGTGGCTCCTATGTAGGTCGTTCATACACACTTCACCTCTTGCAGTAAAATGACCCCCCAAACTCCAGGAACAAAATATACACCACTTGCAATAAAATGTCCCTGTCTCCACCTTTCATGTACAGCTATATACAGTTATTCCCCCTTACTGATAGCTCTGTTTTGGAGTTACTTGGAGAGCACTGTAGCCCCCTCTACACCCCCCTCCCCCTGCCCTGCTGAGTGACCTTACTGTCACAGCTGACCTCCCGCGCGTCCTTCTATCACAGCCTGCATCTCTCATGGACGGTCCAGGCTCTAGCCGCATCCACAGCAGCAGAATGGCCGGTGACACATCAGAGACGATGAATTTCCCGCCCCCACAATCCTCTCGGGCAGAGAGAGGAAGCACGCAGTGAGGAAGCTGAAAATCAAAATGACATCCGTCTCCCTGCACCGCCCCCCTCTGGAGCCTGGCGGACGGCACCCTGTGCAACTGCACTACTCACATATAGATAATAAAGCCAGCTATAATCATGGGGGCCGCCAACACAGGAAGCCGAAGACAGATGGTGGTGGGGGCCCCCTTGGAGGCTCTTGTGGTGGGGGCCCCTGGGCGGCAGCCCCGCCTGCCCTGCCTATAATCCGGCCCTGTATGTACACATGACTTTTTCAGGCAGATTTCCCCTGGAACCTCCATGAAAAAGTACTAAAAAAAAAACCCATTAATAATAATGAACAAATCAATGTCAAATCAGTTTGCTGGGCATATGTTATGCCTTTTGTAACTTTTTTTAACAGCTTCAGTCTTCAAACACTATAAAGCTGGTAAAACAAGTTGCTGGTCCATTCTTTTGGTGGCTTCTGCTTGGAAGCCGCCTCTATTTTATACGGTATTTGGAATGTTAAAAAAAAGCTGTCAAAAAAGACACCCAAAAAATCTGTCTGTGTTTTTCTGAAGTGTTTTCTGCTTCAAAACTCATGTGGGTACTCCGGTGTCTAATAGACACCATGTGCACATGCACTAAAAACTATATTCTGGGAGATAATCATGCTGCACAATCTGCACCTACATGTGATGAATATATTAATGTGATGAACGGGGACTCAAGTCTCCCCAAAGTGACAATGGATTGAAATGTCGAAGACAATAGTCTGCACTGCAGTAATAGTCACTCCCAATCAGTGTTGCTCCCTTTAACGTTAGTGTGCTGGTTTATGCAGTAAACATTAAAGCTATTGTTAGATATGCAAGTAAATACTAACCAGTTATTGCTGTCTGCCCGTGCGACCCCCAATCGCCCCGACGTGCATTTCACCTCTTCATCAGGGAACGTGTACTGGACAGAATCATTTGCAGGAATTTAAATAGCGCGGGGATTAGTGACATACTCGTAGTGGGCGTATGTCCCAGTTTAGCTGGAAATATCCGCATATTGTGGATCAAAAGGTGTCCGTTTCGGGTACTTAAACCACGTGGGTCATCTATGGGAGTATGTAGTATGTGGGCGTTCAAATAGATTAAGTCACGCAGACATGTCACGTGGTATCCAATATCTAAAAGTGTCTCTTCCGGATACTTACACCACGTGAGTCTCCAGCGAAATTACGTAGTATGTGGGCGTTCAAAATAGATTGAATCACATGAACATATCACATGATATAAGACGTGATATCCGTCAGAGAACCGATTAAAGGTAATTAATTTATCCTCTCATGTACTAACTGATCATAAAATTAAAGTATTGGAGAAATTTGCCACTGTCAAAGATGTGCACCTTTTTGCGTGCAAAGTTTTACTCAAAAGGTTTTTTTGTCAATCCAATACAGGAGAAGACAGTATTTCCAAAGAAGAACAGGAGGCCCTATTGATCTTAAATTCTTTGGCAATAGAAAGTGATACATCAGACATGGTAAGTCATCCTTTGGATCAGGATCAGGAAACTTTGGATGATGATCAGGAGCAAGGGGCTACAGGGGGACAGAAAGTTCTTACAACCCATTTATATCCGAGGTCCAAAAAATTTCCATCATTGGCATCATGCCCCGCTGTGGACATATTTGTCAAACTAGTGACCAAGGAGATTGAAGGTCTGGATTACAACTCTCATTGACCTTCAAATCTCATTTATTCTGAAAGAAAGGCTCTTAGGGAATTGCAAGCACTACCAGATGTTACTATAAAACCCGCCGATAAAGGCGGAAATCTGGTAATATGGCCAAATAGCCAATATGAGGCTCAGGCATTTCAAATATTGAAAAATCCTAAAAGTTATACTAAACTATGCTTTAACCCATTTCCTAAATATCAGGCGGAATTATTTGGAATTTTGGATCTGGCAGTGCAAAAAGGTATAATTCCTAAAAAAAATCTTGGATGCATTAATAGTACCCAATCCCAGAATGCCTACGTTCTACCTATTACCAAAACTGCACAAAAATGAAAAAATGAGATAGACCCTGCAGGCCGCCCCATTGTATCAGGCAATGGGGGTCTCTGTGAGAAAGTCTGTGATTTGATAGAATTCTATCTACAACCACTGGTTTTCACACTACCATCACACATTAAGGACACAACAGCTGCCTGAAGGCTGGATAATCTAAATATTGGTGACAGTGCTTTGATGGTAACAACAGATGTGGAAGCATTATACTCTTCAATCAGGCACCATGATGGTATTGAGGCGGTTGAGTTTTTCTTGAAATCCAGCAATCTGGACCTACAATTGATTGAATTGGTTCTTACCCTATTGGAATTTATTTTGCAACATAATTGTTTCACATTTAAAAATGAAATTTATGTACAAGCGCAGGGAACAGAGATGGGGGCATCTTGCGCCCCCTCCTATGCAAATTTATTCTTGGGGGATGGGAAAGACAAATCTTCCAGGCTGAGCCGGATGAGTCGATGCATCTGGTCCAAAATTGGATCAGATACATCGACGACATCTGCTTCGTTTGGGAGGGCAATGAACAAGAACTACAAAGATTCATGCACCACCTCAATCAAAATGAAAAAAACATTTTCTTGACTTATAAGTATGGTCACACTGTTGAATTCCTGGATATTGTGATCGAGGCTTCTTCCACTGGTGATATAAGTACTGATATGTTCAGGAAAAAAACCTCTACAAACACATTGTTACATGCAACCTCTTGCCATCTTCCTGCCACAATTAAAAGCATTCCTGTTTCTCAATTTTTGCAAGCAAAATGAATCTGCTCATCTACGGAAGGTTTTCAAAAACAAGCAGGTGAACTCTCAAATCGATTTTTAGATAGAAGGTATAGCAAGAAATGCATACGAAAAGGGTTTAGGAGAGCATTCAATACCCCTAGAGACCAACTATTATATTCCAGCAGTGACAGGGAAATTACTGAACAGCCAGTGAGAGTGGTGACCACATATAACAACAGATGGGAAGAGTTCTTATCAATTCTCAGGAGACATTGGAACGTTTTATTAGTTGATCCAATTCTCAAAAAATGTCTTCCGGATCGGCCATTAGTGACTGCTAAACGGTCAAAAAATCTTAAAGATTTATTAGTGCGAAGTCACTATATGGGTTCCAAAAAAGAGTTGAAATCTAAGTTATCCCCTGGTTTTTACCCGTGTGGTATGTGCAAAGGCTGCTTGAATATGGTACAGTCAAAGAACTTTAGAGGCAATAGACATCCCAAAGAATATGACATCAGAATACATCTCACATGCTCATCAAAAAATGTTATTTACCAGGCCAAATGTGGCTGTGATAAATATTACATAGGCCTCACTACCAGAGAGCTAAAAATTCATAAAAATTCGTGTACGTGAACACGATATTGAGAAATCTAAAGAGGCTCGGGAGGGTGAACATCTTAAAATGTTGCCCAGACATTACAAACAATACCACAACTCCAACCCTGCGTCCCGCCAAATAAAAGCCATAGATCAGATCCAAATCAATTCAAGAGGAGGAGATATAAGTATGATGCTTGGGAGATTAGAGAGTAAGTGGATATATATGCTTAATACAGTTACTCCTATGGGCTTGATTAGTTCATTTCTATAAATCTGGGTAGACTTTTGTTGGTAAGAGGCGGGGTGGTTAACCATATTCGGGTTAATTGTTTTAGGTTATTAATATCGTAATAGCAAATAGTATATTGGATCATAGCGGGAGTATAAAACAAATGCAGATGTAATAAGGACTGGTTAAGGGTCTGTAATTTTTATTACAATGTTTTAATGGTCCCCCTCCCCTTGGGTTCCTCTTTCCTTTCCCCCTTTCCCCTCTCCTCCCCCTCCCTTCTCTTTCTCCCCCCTTCTTTTGTCTTCTATTTTAAATTGTCCTTTGCTAATTATATGAATACATATTTCTTTAAGAGATGCTGAAATAATCACTCTCAGGATCTTTTGATGATTGAAGCAATGATCATTATTATCAAGCAATGTGATCAACATGGATAAAGTTAACTCTGACAAGAGGAAAAGCATTCCTGCAATATGAAGATATGCAAGAACTTTTGTCACCGTTTTATTTATTTTTAGATATATGAGAGTATAAGGTCATATATGGCATTATGAAATTGTAAGGGGGTATTTATGAACATTTGTTGTACAATAGCTATTGAGTGCATGACTAGTGATGATCCTAGGTGCCTGTTCCCTCACTACGGTGCAGACATCGTGCCATTGGCCCCCTGTCTCGGTGGCACTAAATGCCATTGAGACTGGCTGCCTCTGCCATGGATGTTAACCGGAACAGGGAATTGGCCGTAACCGGGATTTTCGCCAGTACATGCGCCATCATATAATAGCTGTGTATATAAGGATTGAGAATGTATTATTGGAAGTGGGATGGGATTTAGGAATTGAAGGGTTGGATATTAGGGGGTGGGGAGATACATAAAATAGTTGTAAGGGGCTACATCTACTTTTGGGATAGTGGTATGTGGTAGTCTCCATGACTATAAGAATTGTAGTATTTAAATACTGGCTACACAGGATACTTAACCAAATGACTGGAAAGGGGTTAAACATCGGAAATAACAAATGTCGCTGTGGTGTAGAAGGATTTATTTAAAAAAAAATCCTTTAAAGTCGGCAATTCAGAGCTTGTATTTATTTATTCTTTATAGTCATGAATTGCCAGCTAATACATGAGCTTTATACTATGTGTGCCTAGTGGTTACATGTTATGCTGATGGGATAGGCCCACCTTGTGGAACCATTTACTACGCTAACAGTGACATTCTAGTGTTCCGTGACATATCTATATAATTTAATACTCTAATCTAACTATGGCCATTTAATATCTTAAAACTATAAAAAACTAGAGCAGTTAGATATTAACTTTGTTTAATAGTTGTACGTCTCTAACAACAGACGTCTGATATCATGTGATATGTTCATGGGATTCAATCTATTTTGAACGCCCACATACGTAATTTCGCTGGAGACTCACGTGGTTTAAGTATCCGGAAGAGACACTTTTAGATATTGGATACAACGTGACATGTCTGCGTGACTTAATCTATTTGAATGCCCACATACTACGTAATCCCATAGATGACCCACATGGTTTAAGTATCCGGAACGCACACCTTTTGATCCGCAATATGCGGTTCAAACACCGGAACTGTTGTAATCAACTGTTTCGGGATAAACTGGGACATACGCCCACTACGAGTACGTCACTAATCCCCGCGCTATTTAAATTCCTGCAAATGATTCTATCCAGTACACGTTCCCTGCTGAAGAGGTGAAACGCGCGTCAGGACGATTGGGGGTTGCACGGGCAGACAGCAATAACTGGTTAGTATTCACTTGCATATCTAACAATATCTTTAATGTTTACTGCATAAACCAGCATAGTAATGTTAAAGGGAGCAACACTGATTGGGATTGACTAATACTGCAGTGCAGACTATTGTCTAGATGAATTTAATTAATTGATTATCATCTGCATTGCAGGTTTCTCTATTAGTTTACCTAGTTATTGGGTTACATATAGAATTATCCCTGTATATTGTCTTTTTGCTAGGTTTACAAAACTGCATGTGAATTATTATACTTGTGTTTTGCCCTATTTTCGTCTCCCCATACTGTGAACTGCTTGCTTGATTTTTTATCATGTTTTTACATGTGTTTTGGAATAAAAATACAATTAATCATTTTTAGTACAATATTGGATTAATGCCACATTTTTTCGCTGAGATTCATTTTTCAATATTTGTCAGCATAAGTCTGTGTATATAATCTACTTCACAAACAATTCGAGGATGAGTTGTAGCTTTCAATGACATCATTCAGTTTGCTATATACTGTATGGAAAGATGGGGAATCAGTACTTCATCAGTATTTGCCAAAACCAGGAGTGTCTCAAAACTCAGAACAGGTGTCAATCTTTGCATTATAGATCTGTAACTTCCATTTCTGCCTTTGGCATACGAACACTGATGCAAAATACTGACGTGTGAATAAGGCCTAATTGAATTGTGTCTATTCGTGCTGACTAATGGCTTTAATGCTGCTATTTATGACCAAATGTTCCATTATTAAGTCTGTTCAGCTCCTCTCTATGACCCTCTGAGAAGATTAAGATTAAATATTTCTTCCTGATAAATCCTACATGAGAAGGAATACAGATTACAAATTAATGAACGTGTGAACTGGGAGAATTGTATCACGTGTAAATTCTCAGAGTTTCCTTCAAAGGCAAACTTGCTGGCAGAACCGTCTTTTTTCTATAATGTCATTTTCATGTAGATCTGTGCCCAAAACACCCAGGACCTTGTTTGTTCTTGGGAACTAATCTTATTCATATGTACATTTTGACATCCCATAGTAAAACCATAGGCATGGTGTTGACTTTTTAATACCTAAAAACTGGCATAGGGCAATAATATATTTTTCTAATGACTTGGACACGCTACCTATATTATAACAGCTATTTTCTATGGCACTTCTATTAGCACAGAGATGGGTACTATTGATGTGTTGAGTAGAGTTGAGCGCGGTTCGTGGTTAGTGGTTCTCCAGTTCGCGGTTCGAGTGATTTTGGGGGCTGTTCTAGATCGAACTAGAACTCGAGCTTTTTGCTAAAGCTCGATAGTTCTAGTTACATTCGAGAACGGTTCTAGCAGCAAAAAGCCAAGCTAATTACTAGCTGTCTTTCCGCTGTAATAGTGTAAGTCACTCTGTGACTCACACTATTATGAAATTTCAGCGTATAGTGTGCGGGAACAGCGCATTCAGATCACTGCTGCTGGGATAATGGCGATCGCCATTTTTTTTTTCCTTGTCTTCCTTCCCTAAGCGCGCGCGTGTAGTGGGGTGGGACAGCATGTCAGCCAATCCCAGACACACACACAGCTAAGTGGACTTTTAGCCAGAGAAGCAATGGCATGTGTGATAGGATGTCCATGTCACATGTCCCTGTATTATAAAAACGGGTATCTGCCCGTCCGGACGCCATTATCTGCCTTCTGCGTCTGGGTGTCAGTCACCGCTGGCGTAGCTCCTGTCTCCGATACTGCTGTGTATGCTCTATACACAGCACTATACAGAATAGGGATAGAAGTTTCTATTAGCCCTTGTAAGGGCTAATTACAGCAGGCTCAGAGCCATAGGTGACAGTCAAGTCTGTGGAAACAGATTTTAACAGCTACAGAAGATAACAGCGTCTGTGTAGCTAAGCTCAGGCACTTCCTCGCTGCATTTCCCCATTAGGAGGGATAGAAAGTGAGGATTCCTTTCCTGTACACTGACCCACAACCCTGCCACTGTAACCTCCTGCCCTTTGCACACTCAAGCTCATTGTTACTAAGCCATAATACTAGCAAACACTGAGTAAACTTAGTGGCATCCTAAAAGTGTCTGTTGGACTTCCATTATTGTCCCACTGGACAAAGCTATTTGCAGCACCTCTGCATTGCACACTCAAACTCATTGTTACTAAGCAATTATACTAGCAAACACTGAGTAAACGTAGTGGCATCCTAAAAGTGGCTGTTGGACTTCCATTATTGTCCCACTGGTGCAAAGCTATTTGCAGCACCACTGCATTGCACACTCAAACTCATTGTTACTAAGCCATTATACTAGCAAACACTGAGTAAACTTAGTGGCATCCTAAAAGTGGCTGTTGGACTTCCATTATTGTCCCACTGGTGCAAAGCTATTTGCAGCACCACTGCATTGCACACTCAAGCTCATTGTTACTAAGCCATTCTAATAGCAAACTATGCTGCCAGTTTAAGGGCTGTAGTTCCATTGTCAGGGATAGTTATTGTTGTTTATTCTGCTGTTAATAAAGATAGACCACCGCTGCAATCTACACCACCTCTCAATTTTTACTACCACATTTTAAGTGCACAATCTTGTCGCAATCAAAATGAGTGGCAAAATGACAGATGCTGGTGGAAAGGCGAAGAGGCGTGTTGGAAAAGGAAAAAAAGAGTTTGTCCGTAGGGAAGGTGGCAAAGCTCCACTAACATCTGCTGAAGATAGACCATCTTCCAGCAAAAGTAAGATGTCTACTACTTACCGTGGACAATCCGATGTGCTCCCTTTTTTATGGACACGAACAACTGGAACAAAGGTAGATGATGGCCAAAAAAAGAAAATGCTTGAATGGATCTCAAGTGGTCCAACAAGTGCCCTCTCCGCCACCTCAACTACCGCATACAAAAAACACCAGTCCTCTGAGTTGTCATCCCAATCACACTTGCTTTCTCCCAGCTCTGAAGTCTCCATCCGCCCTGCACAGTATGGTGGAACTGAGATGGCTGAGTCTGCAGAGCTGTTCAGTCACACTATAGCCTGGGAATCAGAGGTGTGCTCCCAAGCTACAGTGAGTACAGACCAGGAAATGGTCTGCAGTGATGCCCAGAACCTTTGTGACTCTGATTCAGGCCGTGAGGACCAATTTTCTGAGCATAATGTTGACCCTTATTCACAAACTGTAACACCTGTTGTTATAGACAATGAGGAACATATTGATGACGATGAGACGCAGATACCAGATTGGGATGACAACTTAAATATTCGGTCAGGGCAAGAAGAGGCTCGGTCTGAGGTAGAGGGGAGTGCAAACACAACAATTGATGAGGAAGTTCTAGATCCCACCTACTGTCAACCCACAGTCAGGCACTCGAGGAGGTCAACAGAGGCGGTGGAGGAGGATGCAACTGACGACGAAGTTACCTTGCACCTTCCTGGACAGAGTCGGAGTACTGGTAGCACGTCTACAACTGCATCCTCAGCCACCACTGTGCCTCTGAGCACTAGTCGGGGTGGATCAGCAGGTCGCATGCCCTCTAAGCCTTGCCTAGCCTGGTCCTTTTTTGACATTGCAAAAGATCACCCAAATTATGTGATCTGTAAAATTTGTCGTGATTCTGTTAGTAGAGGGCAAAACCTCAGCAGTTTGACAACTTCTTCCATGAATCGTCACATGAATAAATATCATATGTCCCAGTGGGAAACTCACCATGCTGCAATGCGGCCTAGCGGAGCGAACCATCCACCGCCTGCCCCTTCCAGTGCATCCGTGCGCTCTTTATCTTCTAGGACTGTGGGGACAGCTGTCACACCTGGTTTTCCACGCACAACTTCCACCACTGTAACCGCAACAGGCAGTTTGCTTGGTAGGTCGTCAGTTGGTTTGGAAGGTGAAACAAGTGCATGTGTACAGCTCTCTCAGACATCGATAGCACCAACGTTGGATGAAGGCAACATCATGTCTACGCCTGCACTTTCCTCACAAACCTGCATTTTTCCAGGGACACCCTACTCAACACCATCTACACACAGCAGCCAGATCTCTGTCCCTTAGATTTTGACAAATAAAAGGCCATTTCCTGCGACCCATGACAAAGCTAAGAGGTTGACTTTATACCTCTGTAAGCTCTTGGCTACCGAAATGCTGCCTTTCCGCCTGGTGGACACACAGGATTTTAGAGACCTTATGTCTGTCGCTGTGCCCCAGTACCAGATGCCCAGTCGCCACTACTTCTCTAAGAAAGGTGTGCCTGCACTACACCAGCATGTCGCACACAACATCACCGCTTCCTTGAGAAACTCTGTGTGTGAACGGGTGCATTTCACCACCGATACTTGGACCAGTAAGCATGGACAGGGACATTACATGTCGCTGACAGGGCACTGGGTAACTATGGTGATAGATGGTGAACGGTCTGCTGCACAAGTCTTGCTGTCCCCACGACTTGTGTGTCAATCCTCTGTCTGTCCAAGTTCCGCCACTGCTTCTGCCTCCTCCACCTCCACCTCCACACAGCGGCTAAGTTGTGGGCAGCTCTGGAGACTGAGTTTGGTAAATGGTTGTCTCCACTCAACCTGCAGCCTGGTAAGGCCTTGTGCGACAATGCTGCAAACCTGGGTGCGGCCCTTCGCCTGGGCAAGGTGACACACGTGCCTTGTATGGCTCACGTGTTGAACCTTGTTGTCCAGCAAGTTTTAACACACTATCCCGGCCTTGATGGCCTTCTGAACAGGGCACGAAAACTGTCTGTTCACTTCCGCCGTTCAACCACCGCTGCTGAGCGACTTGCATTGCTCCAGAAGTATTTCGGCCTGCCGGTTCATCGCCTGAAATGCGATGTGCTGACACGCTGGAATTCGACTCTCCACATGTTACAGCAACTGTGGCAGCACCGTCGAGCCCTGGTGCAATACGTCATGACGTATAGCCTTGGCCAACGAGATGCAGAGGTGGGGCAGATCACCCTGATGGAGTGGTCTCAGATCAAGGACCTATGCATCCTTCTGCACAGTTTCGACATGGCGACGAATATGTTTAGCGCTGACAATGCCATTATCAGCATGACAATTCCAGTCATTTACATGCTGGAGCACACGCTAAACACTATTCGGAGTCAGGGGGTGGGACAACAGGAAGGGAAGGGGAGGAACTACAGGAGGATTGATATGCGTAAGAGACAACAACATCACCAAGGTCCAGACGTTGATCATCACCAACGCGGCAGGCATGGGACCATGGGGGACAGGGATCAACAAGGGCGCATGGTAGCAGGCGAAATGTTGAGGAAGGTGCAGGAGAACATGAAGAAATGGAGGATGAACTGTCCATGGACATGGAAGACTCAGCGGATGAGGGAGACCTTGGTCAAATTTCAGTTGAAAGAGGTTGGGGGGAGATGCCAGAAGAAGAAAGAACGGTTAGCACCTCTATGCCACAAACACAGCGTGGACTTGGTCCGCATGGCTGCGCAAGACACATGAGCGCCTTTTTGCTGCACTACCTCCAACATGACCCTCGTATTGTCAAAATTAGAAGTGATGATGACTACTGGCTTGCCACACTATTAGATCCCCGGTACAAGTCCAAATTTTGTGACAAAATTCCAGCCATAGAAAGGGACGCACGTATGCAGGAGTATCAGCAAAAACTGTTACTCGATCTTAGCTCAGCTTTTCCACCAAACAACCCTGGTGCAGGGAGTGAATCTCCCAGTTGTAACTTGACAGATATGGGACGGTCTCGTCATCTTCAACAGTCTAACCATACCAGCAGCACTGTATCTGGTGCTGGTAACAGCAATTTTATGGAATCTTTTCATAATTTTTTTAGACCGTCCTTTGCAAGGCCACCAGAGACAACAAGTCTGACACATAGTCAACGGCTGGAGAGGATGATACAGGAGTATCTCCAAATGAACATCGATGCCATGACTTTGCAAATGGAGCGTTGCTCATTTTGGGCTTCAAATCTTGAAAAATGTCCAGAGCTCTCCACTTATGCCTTGGAGATCTTGTCGTGTCCAGCTGCTAGCGTTGTCTCTGAACGTGTCTTCAGTGCTGCTGGGTGTGTGCAGACAGATAAGCGCACGCGTCTGTCCAGTGACAATGTGGACAGACTAACGTTCATCAAAATGAACAAGTCATGGATCCACAAGGAATTTACTACCCCTGTGTCATCCTGGGGAGAGTAAATGCTTGTGGATTTTTAATGTTCTTGATGCAAATCTAGCTGTGAAGTGTACAACTGGGGCACAAGTGCTGCCACTGAAGGGGTGAGTGTCTGTGTGGCCCAATTTTTGGAAAAAAGGGAGACTCCGCTTGGAGTAACCCTTGTTTGCTATGTTTTTTAAAAGGAGCCAAGATGAATAAGTCATGGTTCAGCAAAGACTTTGCTACCTACCCCGGGGTCATCCTGGGAACGGTTAAATATGGCGTATTTTTGAATGTGCTTGATGCAAATGTAGCTGTGAAGTGTACAACTGGGGCACATGTGCTGCCACTGAATGGGTGGGTGTGTGTGGGGCCCAATTTTTGGAAAAAAGGGAGACTCCGCTTGGAGTAACCCTTGCTTACATTGTTTTTAAAAATGATCCAAGATGAACAGAGCTGGGATCAGGAAAGACTTAGCTACCTACCCCGGTGTCATCCTGGGGAGAGTAAATGCTTGTGGATTTTTAATGTTCTTGATGCAAATCTAGTTGTGAAGTGTACAACTGGGGCACAAGTGCTGCCACTGAAGGGGTGAGTGTCTGTGTGGCCCAAATTTTGGAAAAAAGGGAGACTCCGCTTGGAGTAACCCTTGCTTACATTGTTTTTAAAAATGATCCAAGAAGAACAGAGCTGGGATCAGGAAATACTTAGCTACCTACCCCAGTGTCATCCTGGGGACGGTTAAGTATGGCGTATTTTTGAATGTGCTTGATGCAAATCTACCTGTGAAGTGTACAACTGGGGCACAAGTGCTGCCACTGAATGGGTGGGTGTGTGTGTGGCCCAATTTTTGGAAAAAAGAGAGACTCTGCTTGGAGTAACCCTTGCTTACAGTGTTTTTAAAAATGATCCATGATGAACAAATCATGGTTCAGCAAATACTTTGCTACCTACCCCGGTGTCATCCTGGGGACGATTAAGTATGGCGTATTTTTGAATGTTCTTGATGCAAATCTACCTGTGAAGTGTACAACTGGGGCACAAGTGCTGCCATTGAAGGGGTGGGTGTGTGTGTGGCCCAATTTTTGGAAAAAAGGGAGACTCCGCTTGGAGTAATCTTGCGGTGTTTTACATGATTTTAGAAGGGCATGCCATGCCTATATCTGTGTCTCATCCTCTTTTCCCTGTAACGCTGTTTTGTTTTCGCATGAGAATTTGTTCTTGTCACTTTCCCATGTGTTTGTGTTGTGTTGTGAGTTGTTTGTCACCTTTTGGACACCTTTGAGGGTGTTTTCTAGGTGTTTTTATGTGTTTTTGATTGCCTCCCATTGTTTCCTATGCAGTTCCACCAGTTCGCCAAACCGGTTTGCCGAACCGAACTCGAACGAGACCTCCGTTCGACGAACCGAACTCGAGCCGAAGACACGGCCGGTTTGCTCATCTCTAGTGTTGAGAACAAAGAGGAGAAATTGAACATTATTGCTTGGAGAGCTCAGAAAAGGCACAACAACTTTGTGAAAGTTCAAAGAGGATAATATTATTTGGGGGAAGGCATAAAATAGACTAACTGTTATCCACTATTTTTATATTTATGACCTACCCAATTTGCTATTTTCTTTGAAGTAAAAGCCACTAAACCAGAGCAGGAAATTAGTAAAATAAATATGAGGGGGGCACAAATGCTGCATTATTACTTAGTGGGGAACACTAAGAGGGTACTATTTTTTAGGGGTACAAAAAAGACATTAAAGTGAGTCTGTCATCCCAAAACACTAATTAAACTGTACAATAGCATGGGGTGGTAGTCATTGAACTCCAGATGCCCCGGGACACTACATGAAAGACATGATTCTGGCTGGCTGTGTAGACTTGTGTTTTGTGCACGTACGTGTACGTCCTAGTAGGCTGCATGTTGCTGTTGGCGTTGGCTGGTGAGGACCAAATGACAACTCGCTTCTTCAATGAGACCATCAGTTCAGTTTCAACAATAACTCTTTTCTTGACGGTTCACCTTTGTCAACTCTACACACAGGATAGTGTAAACACATCTTCTGAGGCTCCACGTCCAATCTCCTCATAGAGGAGTGGGATAAGGAGTTCAGCCACTATGGCCAGAGTAAACCCTTACATTTCAAGATGCTTTAAAATTCATGTTTCTTCTCCTTGTAGAGGAGGGAGGTATGAGGTAGCTAGTAGTACCAGAGCAGAGCCTTTTACTCCCAGTCACTTGGGGAGACTCTTTCTGGAAAAGCCATCTTTGCTCCTGTCTTAGTCCGTTCTCATCCGCTACCTTTTAGGCTTGGGGCCTTGTTGCCTAAGTCCCATCCTCCAGACCCACTCTTCAGAGGCCATTATGTTTGAAGTCCGATTTCTAGACTCTGCATTGTCTCTTGTCTTGTGTCTCGGTCAACATTCTAGATCTCACTATCTTAACTCTGGCTTCATCTCACCTTCTTCTGCCACACTTCACCCACTGCGTGCAGCCTTAGCTACCTACAGACTATGTGTCTGTATCTATCACACACTAGGTTTACACTAACTTTCCTGAAGGATCTGTCTCTTTCCCTATCAGCTAACCCCTCCCACTGTGGGCTAGTCCCAACACTTAACTGTCTCTGACCCTACTCACTGTCTGTTGCTTTGTAGAGCGCAACCCCCTCACAGAACAGTGCATAAAATGAAACATAAAAACATTAGAACACATCACATCACATTTATAATCAAACAAGACATATCACATATTGCATTATGTTACAATTCACATACTCCAATATTTACAAAACGTGTAGAACACAATTCACATTACACTACAGGACAATAAATCAACGCATGTGGTGTCATCAGTGAAAGGAATGTGACAGTATCAGTCCTTATACAGGTATTGTAGTTGACTCAGTCCCTATAAAAATCATATATGTAGTATAGATTTTAGTGGCTTAGCTGTCAGAAAAAAAATTTGTATGTTACTGATTGCACAATTCAATGCACCTTTGCCATAGTAAAGGGCTCAGTGCACTGTTATGTTTCCTCAATTTGCATACTTAGCATTGTCATAGCTTGATTGATATCTCTTAAGTATTGCCTGAACTCAAGCAGAATCTCTTCTAATCTGCACAGACACTGCAGGAACACAATCATTCCCAGTATGTGTACCAATGAGAAATGACAGAGGGAAAAATAATTGAACACACTTACTGAAATGTATTAATACTTCATACAAAAGCCTTTGTTGGTGATGACAGCTTTAAGACGCCCCTTGTAGAGAGAAACTAGTGGCCTGTATTGCTCAGGTGTGATTTTGGGTCATTCTTCCACACAAACACTCTTCAAATCCTGAAGGTGCCTTGGGCTGTTTCTATGAACTCAGAATTTTACTTCCTTCCATAAATTTTCTATTGGATTCAGGTAAGGTGATTAGCTGGGCCATTTTAGCAGCTTGATTTTCTTTCTCTGCAACCAATTTCCTTGGTTGTGTGTCTGGGATTATTAATTTACTGAAATGTCTACCCTCGTTTCATTTTCACCATCCTGGTAGGTGTTTTCTTACATTTGTCCATTCATCCTTCCTTCAATTATATGAAGTTTGCCAGTGCCATATGCTGAAAAACTGCTCCCCACTATTATGTCACCACCTCCAAACTTCACTACTGGTGCGGTGTTTTTGGAGTGATGTGCAGTGCCTTTTGACCTCTAAACATGGTGGGTATTATAGCATCCTAAAAGTTCAATTTTGGTCTCATCTGACCAGAATATATTTTGTTGTATCTCACAGGCTTGTCTAAATGTTTTTGAGCAAATGGAGCCTTGCATGGCGTACATACAGGCGGTGGAGCTTGAGTGCATTACTTAGTGTTTTCTTTGAAACAATTGTACCTGCTGATTCACAGGTGGTCCTCCTTGGCTCTTAAGAAGGATTTTTTCGGTCTGTTATAGCGCTTGATGGTTCCTTAAGTGCTATAACAGACCGAAAAAATCCTTCTTATATGCCTACTCCCTACATAGGATTTCGGAATTAGCTGCATAGGACCTGGCAACTAATCAGAGAATCCAGCTGGAGAACGGAGGATCGCAAAGGAAACCTGAGTTCCAAGGTGCCGGTGGATACCAGGAGCCTAAAAGCGATACCAAAATCTGGATTCAACAAGCACGGACACAGCAATCAGAACGGAGGAATAAACCTTGTACTCTCATGCTTTCACTGAGGTTGTGCCGGGGCGCACAACCTAAAAAGGTGAGCAGATCTTAATTTCACTTATTCAGAAATAAATCCACGGATGCTTCTCATATTGCGCTTGTATCTATTTTCTATTTATACTCCTTGGCTCTTAGACAACTCTTCTAATAATTCTTTTCACTCCTTTGTCTGAAATCTTGCAGGGAGCACATGGTTGTGGCTGGTCTTTAGTGAAACTTATTTACTTAGACAATTGATGACATGTTCAATACTTATTTCATTTATGTTACATATACAAATTAAACTGTCACACGGTTAGGCCAGAATCACACTTGCTAGTGCCTTGCGTGTTTCTCGCGCGAGTCTCTCATGGTAGAACCCGGCTTGGCCGCACACTCCCCTGACAGGAGTGGGTCGGTTGCATGTATCTCTATGCAGCTCAGACGCTCCTGTATGCATAGTGTGAGGCCATGCCGGGTTCTACCATGAGAGACTCGCGCGAGAAACACGCAAGGCACTAGCAAGTGTGATTCTGGCCTTATACATATTATACATAGCATACCTCCCAACCGTCCCGGATACAGCGGGACAGTCCCTCTTCTGAGCCTTTGATCCCGGGTCCCGCCCGTGAGGCTGTTTGTCCCGGCTCCACCCACCCACTGTAGCCCCGCCTCGCTGTTTCTCCCTTCTACTATTCATTACAGAGCCGAGCGCGCACCTACTCCTGTGACTGCTGCTGAGGTATGAATCACCCCCTGCAGCAGAGCGACCCCCCTGCAGCAGAGCGACCCCCCCCCTGCAGCAGAGCCCCCCCCCCTGCACCAGAGCCGACCCCCCCAGTCCCGGAGCCTGCGTTTGTCTGCAGCTGTTCTCTCTGATTCCCCGTGTGCGGCTTCTCACTGCTGCAGACACGCGGGGAGTCAGGAAGCTGAGGAGACCGTGCAATCAGCACTTCTCTCTCCTGCAGATAGCAGTGGCAATAACCTATGCAGAGTGGCATCTGCAGGCTTCTATTAGCTTACCGATCAGTGGTCTCCTGCCTGTAGAGCTGCTGGGTCCTAGCTTCCCAACAGCTTCAGCTCTGCTTTATCCTGGCTCCCCTACCAGTTAAAGGGAACATGTCAGCAGAAATTTCACAATAAAAATAAAAGATTCCCCTCTGCAGCTCCTGGGCTGCTTCTAGAAAGGTTCCTGTTGTTATTGTGCCCCCTTTGAGACCTACAAAAATACTTTATGAAGTCTTACCTTTTTGTATGCAAATGTGTTTTTATGGTCACGGGGGCGGGCTGTCTGGCGTCCGTTATTCCCCCTCCTGCCGCTTTACGCAGTCCCCCATTGCTCATTTACATACACAAGGACGCCTTCCTCATGTAACTGTCCTCCCGAAGTTTTGCGCATGTGAACGCTTTTTCAGGTGATTGCGCAGGCACGAGATTATGGGCGGCGCTGTGATTGTCATCAGCAGCGTTAACCAAGTACCCGCCCATAATCTCGTGCCCGCACTTTTCCCTCTGACTCCACCGTTATGCGCAAGTGCTGGCCATATGAACCATGTTACCTATTACTGCTTGCACGAGATTATGGGCGGGTACTTGGATGACTTTGCTGATGACAATCACAGCGCCGCCCATAATCTCGCGCCCATGGTAATAGGTAACGTGGTTCATATGGCCAGTGCTTGCGCATAACGGTGGAGGCAGAGTGAGAAGCGCGGGCACGAGATTATGGGCGGGTACTTGGATGACTTTGCTGATGACAATCACAGCGCCGCCCATAATCTCGCGCCCACGGTAATAGGTAACATGGTTCATATGGACAGTGCTTGCGCATAACGGTGGAGGCAGAGTGAGAAGCGTGGGCACGAGATTATGGGTGGGTACTTGGATGACGCTGCTGATGACAATCACAGCGCCGCCCATAATCTCGCGCCTGCGCAATCACCTCAAAAGCGTTCACACTTTGCACAGTGCTTACTCCCGCGAGAGTGGCACTGGGCATGCACAAAACTTCAGGAGGACAGTTACATGAGGAAGGCGTCCTCATGTATGGAAATGAGCAATGGGGGACGGCGTACAACGGCAGGAGGGGGAATAACGGACGCCAGGCAGCCCGCCCCCGTGACCATAAAAACAGATTTGCATACAAAAAGGTAAGACTTCATAAAGTATTATTTTAGGTCTCAAAGGGGGCACAATAGCAACAGGAACCTTTCCAGAATGCAGCCCAGGAGCTGCAGAGGGGAATCTTTTATTTTTTTTGCTAAATTTCTGGTGACAGTTTCCCTTTAAAGGGAACCTATCAGGTGCAATCTGCACTCAGAGCCAGGAGCAGTTCTGGGTGTATATTGCTATTCCCTGCCTAACCGTCCCTGTATACACTAGCATAGATAAAGGCATCTATAGAAAAAGTATTTTTAAAGAGCTTATATCTTATGCTAATTAGCGCGGGGACTAGTCCCAAGGGCGTTACTTCACTTGGCTAGTCGGCTCATATAGCGTGTTAGTACTCACACAGGGGCGTAATAACATGCTAACATGCTATGCGAGCCGACTAGCCAAGTGAAGTAACGCCCTTGTGACTAGTCCCCGCGCTCATTAGCATAAGATATAAGATCTTTAAAAATATTTGTTCTTGATCTCTTTATCTATGCTAGTGTATACAGGGACGGTTAGGCAGGGATTAGCAATATGTACCCAGAACTGCTCCTGGCTCTGAGTGCATATTGCACCTGGCAGGTTCACTTTAAAGGGAACCTGTCACCAGATTTGGGGCCTATAAGCTGCGGCCACCACCAGCGGGATCTTATGTACACATTCTAACATGCTGCATACCTCCCAACCGTCCCGGATACAGCGGGACTTTCACGCTTTACGTTGTTTGTCCCGTTGCCACGGGCGGGACGGCCGGCTCCCGGGCTCCGCCCACCCACTCTCTCTCCGCCTCCCTGCTTTTCCCTCCTACCATCCTAGTAGACGTGGCATAGAGAGGAGCGCTGCCTGTGCTGCTGCTGGTACAGTAAACTAATCTCCCCAGCGCTGATTTCCCTCCCTCCCCCCTCACCCCCGGCCGGAGCCTGTCTGTGCGGTCGGCCGGCCGCCTGTCTGTGCGGTTGGCCCGCCACCTGTCTGTGCGGGCGCCCCCCGCCGCCTGTCTGTGCGGGCGCCCCCCGCCGCCTGTCTGTGCGGGCGCCCCCCTGCCGCCTGTCTGTGCGGGCGCCCCCCTGCCGCCTGTCTGTGCGGGCGCCCCCCTGCCGCCTGTCTGTGCGGGCGCCCCCCTGCCGCCTGTCTGTGCGGGCGCCCCCCTGCCGCCTGTCTGTGCGAGCGCCCCCCGCCGCCTGTCTGTGCGGGCGCCCCCCTGCCGCCTGTCTGTGCGGGCGCCCCCCTGCCGCCTGTCTGTGCGGGCGCCCCCCTGCCGCCTGTCTGTGCGGGCGCCCCCCTGCCGCCTGTCTGTGCGGGCGCCCCCCTGCGCCTGTCTGTGCGGGCGGCCCGCCGCCTCATTGTGCGGGCGGCCGGCCGCCTCTCTCTGCGGGCGGCTGGCCGCCTCTCTGTGCGGGCGGCCCGCCGCCTGTCTGTGAAGGCGGCCGGCCGCCTGTCTGTGAAGGCGACCGGCCGCCTCACTGTGGCTGCCTGCGTGTCCAAGCTGTAGGCCCGCCGGCTGCCTGCGTGTCCGTGCTGGAGGCCCGCCGGCTGCCTGCGTGTCCGTGCTGGAGGCCCGCCGGCTGCCTGCGTGTCCGTGCTGGAGGCCCGCCGGCTGCCTGCGTGTCCGTGCTGGAGGCCCGCCGGCTGCCTGCGTGTTTGTGCTGAATAGGTGTGGATGGGGAGTGGATATGGGCGTGACTGTGAAATGGGTGTGGTTAGGGGGCGTGGCCTAAAAATTTGCCGTGGCGCTCTACGCGCGCCGCAAACTTTGTCCCTCTTTTCCTTCTTTAAAAGTTGGGAGGTATGTACATAGCCACCTCTGCAGCAAAGGGAGCTGTGCTAAACAAATCACCACCCTCTCCCCCTTGCTCTTCTGTCACCTGAACAGAGCTCCAGTCTCAATAAAGTTACACCAGCTGGTAAATTATAGCTGTTAGAACTTAAGAAAACACAGGAAGGAGAGCAAGAGTGAATACAAGATCCATAGACATCTGTATCCTGCAGCTCTCTCTGCATATTTGCCAGACTTTACCCAGAAAAAATTCAAGTAACATTAAATGGATATTTTGCGCTGCTGATAAAAATCCAAAGGAAGATGAAAAAAAAACAAAACGGATTTATAGGTTTATTATCAACATGTTTCAAAGTTATTCCGACTTCACCATCCGGAACAAAACCATAAAGAGTTTGTTGTTTAATCCTAATGAAGAAGTTCGATGACTTCAAATCACGTTCACCTAGAATCATCCTTTGGATCTTTATCAGCTACGCTGAGTAGCCATTTCATTTTACTTGGCACCTGAACAGTTTTCCAACCCATGGGGCTGCAGCAAACAACATTTTCTGGGTTCTTTTATACCTTCTACAATACTGTCATTGGTCTTCAGATAAGACCCTAGTGTGCTATTTTGTTCCCTACTTATTATCTCTGACTTTACCTAGAGGTGTATGGCCCCTTTGCTGCTGTAACTTTGACCCTGCTTTGTGCAGTTTGGGATGGATCTAAAGTACCATAATTTTCGTTTTATAAAACACATCGTATTATAAGACACACCCCAAATTCAGAGAGAAAAAAGGTAAAAAAAAATATTGGGTCAGTCTTATAATCATGGGTGGGGGAAGGTGGCAGCAATGGTGGAGCGAGGTCACAGGAGGAAGAGGGGGTGGTGGAGTAGGATGATGCTGCAGGCGGTGTGGCAGGTGCCCTGGATGCTCGCTGTGGGCACTGTGAGGCAGGAGCATCAAGAAACTGTCGGTAGTGTGGGCTTCAAAGAAATGGCACTCAGAGTCGGCATGTGCACAGGTTGACGAGCCAAGATCTCATCTGCTCACGCGCCACTTACGGGTGCCATATTTCTTAGGTCCTCAGCTGGGAGAGCAATAGACCAAAGGCAGAAAGTGCGCAGATAGGTTTTTGAGCAGACAGGTCAATCTGCGTACGCGCCGACTCTGGGTGCCATTATTTGAAACCCGCACCGCACATTTTCATGATGGCCTCTTCCTCACCCACCGTAGCGAGCACAGCCTGACATCAGCATCAGCACCTCCCGCAGCATCAGCACCGCTCTCAGAACAGTGCACAGCCCGCAGCATCATCCCTACCTCCTCTACACCATCCCCCGGTTAACTACATTCAGATTATAAGAAGCACCCCCTATTTTCCTCCCAAATTTATTTTCATCAGATCACCCCGTTGCTCGATCGACTAACGAGCAGTGTGACCACACTCGCCCATCACTAGTTATGATCTTTTTACCATGACAAAGAGTACCAAAGGAAAATCTGTAATCCTCTGAATTGCATTTTTCATTCAGTAATCTAGGTTAGGTGACGATTAGAGATGAGTGGACCCATGAAAATTTGGTTCAGTGGGTTAAACCGGACTTTAGAAAAGTTCGGTTTGGGACCCGGACTTGACCTGATCCCCAATGGAAGTCACTAATTGGGCAGTTTGGGTCTCCACCCACAGGCAGCCAGCCATAAACCTTTCCGGGGGCGGGTAACTGGGGTTTTTCCATTTTTTTTTTGTTTGGTACACATCTACATTTGATCACTCTGTTGTTACCCCCACTGCGAGCAGTTCAAACACTGCAAGCGGCTTGCACAGGGCTGAGCTCCGAGTGTACCCAAGCACAGCGATGCTCGTGCAAGCAGTTTGCATATGTAAAGCACCTGAACTTTTTTTTTTAACCTCTTCACGACACATAACATACTGGGTTTATTATTATTATTATTATTATTATTATTATTTATTTATAGAGCACCATTAATTCCATGGGCTCTTGTCGGGGGAATCACCAACGGCTTCTGCGGTGAGCCGACAATGAGTCGCGCACATGTCAGTTGATTTGAACAGCTGACATGTGTGCCTCGCAGGTGCGGGTGGATCCGTGATCCACCCGCTCCTGTTAACCCCCCAAAAAACCCTCAAAATGTGACAGTACAATGTAAATGCCTGCCATGGTAAACGTGCACTCATCTGACTCCATCAGAAATCATGTGACATGATCACGTGGAGCCGATAGTTGCCATGGTAACACAGGGTCATGTGATGATAGGACGCCCTGGCCTATCAGGTCATCACAAGGGTGCCATGCAATCTGCCCTTCTGCATGGTACCCGCTCCTTCTTGGTTACGGGTCCTGTCCCTTTGGTGTTGCTAAGAACAGGTATACACAAATCCTGAGGAACACTCTGCACCACACCCACCAAACACCCATTGGGCGGCCTGAGGGGAATAGGGCCGCCCAGATGGAGGGATGGTAGAAGGAGGGCCAGAAGTGTCAGTAGTAGTCAGAGAGTGTCAGTGAGCAGTGACAGGAAGAGGTCACGCTGCAAAACTGGGCTCCTGTACCCGTCCCAGGTGCCAGACGTTGGCCTGGAAGGAGCTGGAACCCTGGTCGCAGTGGGTAGTGGCAAGGGGCACGGTACTGCCACGGAGGGCAGTTTGGCGGCCTTGTGCTACAACCAGGCAGGGGCCAGGGCTTGACGGGGTACGCGAACCCTAGGCTGAGAAGTAGCTTTATGCAGCCCAGTAATTCACCTGACGAGGACGGAATCTTCCTGAACCACTCTCCACCCGCTCCAAAATTGGGGAACTAGCGCAACGAGGGGGATAGGACTTCCCAAAACCGTCCAGAAAATCCCAAGCTTGAACCCTGAGAGCAAGCTCACCCTGCTAGCCACGCAGGTGAGCAGGACCAGAGTAGTTTTAGGCAAAAGGGATCCACCAAGACTAAACATAGTGCCAAGGGACAAGGCTTCAGACCAACTAGCAACGCCAACAGGGCACGGACCCAGCGTGTTCGAACTAAAACTGCAGGGCATTCAAGACTTTGGTTTACCCTGTGTCAGTGTCAGCATCTCTGGACTATGTGAGTACGTTGTGCCCCTTTGCTTCCAACGGATCCCCAGCCTACCATCACCGAGCCCCAGGACACCTTCCCCTGCCCACGGAGGGGTTAACATCACCAGCTGCCATCTCATTGCTCCCGGGTGCTCTTCCTCTCTCCTAAATGCAGGAGTGGTGGCATCCCATTTTACCACGACCCGTGGTTGGCGTCACGAACACTATCCAATCCACCCTGTCTTCCCCTTTTTCATTTTCGAGCGGCTGCGCAACCCCGCCTCGGGTCCGGAGACCCCTCGAGCCACTGCAGATCCGGATCCGAGCAGCCCGTCGGCTGTGGTGGGGGTGGCACAATGACTCTTGCAGCTATCATGACTCACTTCCTCTTACTGCCAGCAGGGTACTGCCCGTAATAGGAGAGCAGCATTTCTGCAGATCAGAGCTGTGGAGCTGTGATCTACAGAAATGAACAAGCAATGAGACTGCTGATCCTTATAGCTCCCTAGGGGGAACTAGTAAAATAAAAAAAAGTTAAAAAAATAAAATAAAAATTTAAAAGTTCAAATCAACCCCCACTGAAAATTAAAGGGTTAAAAAAATAAAAAATATACACATATTTTGTATCACCATGTTCAGAAATGCCCGATCTATCAAAATATAAAATCAATTAATCTGATTGGTAAAAAGCGTAGTGGCACAAAAATTCCAAGCGCCAAATTATGTTTTTTGGTCTCCACAAATTTTGCGCAAAATGCAATAACAGGCGATCAAAACGTAGCATCTGCGCAAAAATGGTACCATTAAAAACGTCAGCTCAAGATGCAAAAAGTAATCCATCACTGAGCCATAGATCCCGAAAAATGAGAACGCTACGGATTTTGGAAAATGGCGCAAAAGTATGCCACTTACAAACTTGTGAATTTTTTTAACCCCTTCGATAAAAGCAAACCTAGATATGTTTGGTGTGTACGAACGCATACCGACCTCAGGCATCACACTGACACATCAGTTTTACCATATAGTGAACACAGTAAATAAAACTTCCCAAAAAAACAATCTCACTTTTTTGGAATTTTTCCGCACTTGGATATTTTTTTGCCATTTTCCAATACACTATATGGTAAAAGTCATGGTTTCATTTAAAAGTACAACTTGTCTTGCAAAGAATAAAAAAATATGCCCTTAAATTGATTGATGGGAAATAAAAAAAAGTTACGGCTCTCAGAGGAAGAGGAGCAAAAAAAAAAAATACGGAAAAAAAGGAAAATCGCCTGGGGGTGAATAGGTTAAAGTCCGTGTTTGGTATGAACACTGAACACCAAACCTCGGATTCGCTCATCTCTAATCACGATCAGTGCTTGCCCCAAATCATGCCATGGCATCCAGCCGCCATACCAAATTTTTATCTATCAATGGCCGTCTGAAGGGTCTTGGGGCCGGATGATGCGTGACGTTGGTCGGGGTCTGTCTTTGTGTGGCCTACGATTGCACTTATTGATCTCATTTTGTACAGAATTGCATTCTTTCAATTACAATTTTTTTTTTATTTTCCCAATAATTTTATGTTTTTGCAAATTGCTGATGAATGAAAAAAAAGAGGATATGACATGTTCTTGAATTTTTTTTTTTTTTGCATCATACGATTTTTTTTCTCTACTCTTTTGCATTTAGCTTTGAGGAAACAGCAGGAGAGGACGTATATAACGTGTGCATGTAAATCTAGACGTGTTATTGATTACAGGGCTGATAATGGAGCACAATGACAGGCGAGGTGAAGCCGTAGGCGGCTGTGCAGCTGCTGGATCTTTGTCGCTAGCCCTTTTCATGACAAGGTACCATCCAGGGATCTTTGTGCCAACAGCTATGTGAGCCAGCGCCTGGGTCGTCTGTACATTTTGCAGCACCTACCCCCCCCCCTCCCTTCCTATTTCATTATCTTCCACACTCTGCAGTTATGGGAACTGGTTGAGACTGGACTGATGTCAGGCAGGGAAAGGAGGTGAAGCGGGGTGGAGAAGAAGAAAGGAGGAGGAGGAGGGCACCATATAATGGAGACAAACAAAAATATTCCTTCTCACTTTCTGCACGGTGACTCCTCTGTCTTAAGGTGCTGCATGCACTTGCAAGCTCAAGCCTGGTCCTGAGGCTGCAATGAGGTCCTTGGAGGCAGCAGCCGGTCTACAGGTAAAGCCGCACAATAAGGACATGCTTTATTATCTGTTTTTACTTACTGTCATTTTGGTAATTACTCGCCTCTAGACATTTTATGCCTTTACGACTGATTATATTAATATTTTCCTTTCCTTCTCTAATTTCTGGCTCCTGCTTATAAAGATCATCCTGCTTATTACACTTGTCTCATCCATACGGAATAGCCACACTTATTGGTTTACTTGCCCACAATGTTTATTTTATCAGAAAAATATTAAATTATTACAATTCACCCTGCAGGACTTTTTTTCCGAAATTAACCACATATTCGGTGGAATGTTCATGACTTATTTTGTGATGATAACCTGCTGGGGGGCTCAGTGGTCAGTGCGCCCCTATGGGGGACTCAGTAGTCAGTCTGCCCCTATGGGGGGGCTCAGTGGTCAGTGCGCCCCTATGGGGGACTCAGTGGTCAGTGCGCCCCTATGGGGGGGCTCAGTGGTCAGTCCGCCGCTATGGGTAGCTCAGTGGTCAGTGCGCCCCTATGGGGGGGCTTAGTGATCAGTGCGTCCCGATGGGGAACTCAGTGGTCAGTCCGCCCCTATGGGGGGGCTCAGTGGTCAGTGCGTCCCTATGGGGGACTCAGTGGTCAGTCCGCCCCTATGGGGGGGCTCAGTGGTCAGTGCGTCCCTATGGTGGGGCTCAGTGGTCAGTCCGCCCCTATGGGGGGGTCTCAGTGGTCAGCACGGATGACTTCTTGGGGTCCTGAAATCTTTATGGAGTTGGCATCTTTTCCCTGTGCTTGTTTGGGCTTCCTCTGATTTCCTTCCACACTCCCCTGAAAGATGTTGCACACTATTTAACATGTGATTTGCATAGAAAATTAGCCAAACACTTTTTTTTCTAGATTTCATTTTAGAAAACACATTTATTTCAGAAAAATCACAATTGAAAAAAATAGTAGCATCACAGTTATCTGTACGATGCACCTGTGGGCAAGTTACATATTCCTAGAGGAATACGCTGTTGGAGGGTTCTCCCAAAATTGTAAATTATCCCCTAACCATAGAGTAGATAAGGAATAACTTTCTCATCACTGTAGGCTGGCAGGGACCCTCAGTGATCCTGAGAATAGTTTTTTGGAATCCAAAGAACATGACTCTGAGGAGCAGAAGACTGAGTAGAACATAGGTGCAAATGCTCGACCGCTGCTTCAATTGTTATCACTGGGATGGCCAGGAATAGCAGAGCATTACTCTCCAGCAATCCCATACAATGAATGGACCCGAGGTCGAGCATGTGCATCACTGGGACCACCAGGGATAGCAGAGCATTACTCTCCAGCAGTCCCATATAATTAATGAAGCATGAAGCTGAGGTCGAGCATGTGCACCTCTACTTCATTTATTATCACTGGAATGGCCAGGAATAGCAGAGAATTATTCTCCAGCAGTCCCATACAATAAATGGAGCCGAGGTCGAGCATGTGCACCTCTACTTCATTCATTATCACTGGGATAACCAGGAATAGCAGAGCATTACTGTCCAGCAGTCCCATACAATAAATGGAGCCGAGGTCGAGCATGTGTGCATCTCTACTTAATTTATTATCACTGGAGCGGCCAGGAATAGCGGAGCATTACTATCCAGCAGTCCCATACAATAATCGGAGCTGAGGTCAAGCATGTGCATATTTACTTCATTCATTATCACTGGGACAGCCAGGAATAGCTGAGCATTACTCTCTAGCAGTCCCATACAATGAATGGAGCCGAGGTCGAGCATGTGCATCTCTATTTAATTCATTATCACAGGGACGGCCAGAAGTAGCAGCGGATTACTCTTCAGCAGTCCCATACAATGAAAGGAGCTGAGGTCGAGCATGTGCATCTCTACTTCATGCAAGACGAGGCTCTGCAGAGCATCATTCTTGGGATCACCAGAGTTCACAGCTAGCGCACCCCCCGGTGATATGCAATTATCTCCTATCCTGTGAATAGGTAATAATTTATGATTTTGTAAAGCTCCTTAAAAAAGATGTCATATGTCCAATGGTTCATGACAAGAAACTTATAATGTACTGTATAGTGAATGTGAAAATAATAATTTTTGGTCTAGACTATCAAACATACCTTGTGCAACTTCTGTCAGTGAAGCGAGATGTTCGGACAGTGTTACACGGCTGCTGCACTACTTTAGGCCCCAGCTCCAGTGCAGAAGTCACAGAATTCATAAGATTTTACAGTTTCAGTAAATGTAGGTTATCCATTGTGTGATCAAAAATTATACAATTCTGTAATATATTTTCTGAATCCGTTCTTTTCAGTTCTCTCCTAGAAGCATTGGTAATGTCCTGACAAAATAACGGTTCCCAAACTGTACACCATCAATAAATATGAGCATCTATAGCTGGATAAATGGCTGCACATGATGCAACTCCCCTATATTTTCAGAAAAGTACTCTAGTATTAAAGGAACACTTCATTTGACATTTTCTATTAATGACTCTTCAGTTCTTATTCCTTTGATTCCCATCTGGTCCATCCCATAATTCTTTCAGCTATAAATACAGAAAAGTATTACTACAGGGAGGATTGCTGGCCACATACACAGCTTGAATCTGCCTATCTCTCAGGTGTCACCAAAAGCTCTTGAGTCCTAATACCTCAATTACAAAGTATCATTTATCAGATTGGCTTTTTGGGTTCTCTTACACAGCGAGATCTAGATGAGTCCATCTAGCTCTACACCCTTGTGCTGGGAAGATCCTAATAAACTTTCAAATACATCTTTGTTGCCCTTTGATATGAATTATGTTATATAAATAATGAAAAAATAAATCAGCTTATTATTGATGAGTGGGCACTACCATGCTTGGGGTCTCGGTACTCGTAACTAGTGATGAGCGGGCACTACCATGCTCAGGTGTTCGGTACTCGTAACTAGTGATGAGTGAGCACTACCATGCTCAGGTGTTCGGTACTCATAACTAGTGATGAGCGGGCACTACCATGCTCAGGTGCTCAGTACTCGTAACTAGTGATGAGTGAGCACTACCATGCTCAGGTACCCAGTACTCGTAACTAGTGATGAGTGAGCACTACCATGCTCAGGTACCCAGTACTCGTAACTAGTGATGAGTGAGCACTACCATGCTCAGGTACTCAGTACTCGTAACTAGTGATGAGTGAGCACTACCATGCTCAGGTACTCAGTACTCGTAACTAGTGATGAGCGGGCACTACCATGGTCAGGTGCTCAGTACTCGTAACTAGTGATGAGCGAGCACTACCATGCTCAGGTGCTCGGTACTTGTAACCAGCAGTCGGATATTCGGATGGGCACAACTCGAGTACCTGAGCATAATGGAAGTTAATGGAGGAAACTAGCGTTTTTCCGAAAAATCTTCCAGAAAAATGGTCAAGTCCCCCATTGACTTCCATTATACTCGGGTACTCGAGTCGTGCTCATTTGAACATCCAACTGCTCTTAACGAGCACTGAGCACCTGAGCATGGTAGTGCCTGCTCATCACTAGTTACGAGTACCAAGCACCAGAGCATGGTAGTGCTCGCTCATCACTAGTTAAGAGCACCAACACCCAGAGCATGGAAGTGCTCACTCATCATGAGTTACAAGTACCGAGACCCCGAGCATAGTAGTGCTCGCTCATCACTAGTTATTATGAAGCACCTTCTTTTATTTAAAGTGCATCTAGGCTTTATATATATATATATATATATATATATATATTTATATATCTGCATTGGACCAACATTCTATGTTAATATATTTTATTAGAAATCTTTAGCGAGGTTAGGTCTCTGCTTTTCTATTACAGAACTCCAAATCTCAAGCTTTTCAATAGGCAGCTACCAAGTTTATTCCGTAATACATCTTTATAGTGATGGTAGCATTGTTTAATTGTTACAAAACATTAAAGGTGACCTGTCAAAAGGTCAAAAGTGGGCAGATTTTGCTCTTATTTAGTCTCGCTGCTCCCCTGACTATTCCAGTTTTTGTTGTTTTAAAATCCATCATACGGTTCCTGAGACATGGACATTTGTATTAAAGGGAACCTGTCAGGTGCAATACGCACCCAGAACCATGAGCAGTTGTGGGTGCATATTGCTAATCCCTGCCTAACTGTCCCAGCATTTATTAGCACACATAAAGAGATCTTTTATGACATGCTAATGAATGCAGAGACTAGTTGTAAGGGCCTTAGTTCCTGCGCTCAATCCACCCTCTTAGCACGTTAAAACGTCCACAGGGGTGTGCTGACATGCTATTCAATGCAGCATCATCAGCGGTGACGCGAGTACCTGTGTCCACTGTCACCACTGATCAGAAGTCCTGGCATTTCCGGTCATGCGCATTAGACCTCTTTAAAGAGGGGACGCGTACACCCAGCTTCATACTGCCCATGACCGGAAGTGCCGGGACTTCTGATCAGCGGTGACAGTGGACACAGGTACGCATGTCACCGTTGATGATGCTGCATTGAATAGCATGTCAGCACGCCCCTGTGTGCATTTTAACTTGCTAAAAGGGGGGAATTAGCACAGGAACAAACACCCTTGCGACTAGTCCTCTCGCTCATTAGCATATTATAGTTTTTCTAAAGATCCCTTTATCTATGCTACTAGATGCAGAGACAGTTAGGCAGGGATTAGCTCATGGTTCTGTGTGCATACTGCATCTGACAGGTTCCCTTTAAGTGCTATTTTTATAGTCTTTACAAAGAGGGTATTGCCCATAGGGTAATAAGACTCAATAGCCTGAAGACCCCCTCCTGCACACAGAGCATCATGTGGGCCATGCCCCCTTGGTAAAGACCATAAAAACTATTACTAAGTAGAAAGGCACATGTCTCTGCAACTGTATAGTGGATAAAAAAAGAATATTCAGGGAAGCCTAAGTAGTAATATAATAACAAAAAAAATAATTTGGTGACAGGTCCTTTTTAAAGTTAATGGAAAACAAATTCAACCACCTCTAGGGGAACCTTGAGATCTCACTGAATTCAGCTTTATGATTGAGTTGAATATAAAAACTGTATACAGTAAGTGCCAGAGCTCCCCCTATTGGTGGCTGAAGAATTGTATTATTTAGCGCTGTGTCTACTGACGACTTTCAGAGTTTTGTGGCACAGAAAAAATATTTCAACAGCTAATATGTTATATTAACAAAGCAGCCAAAGAAAATATCCCGTTTCCCCAAAAATAAGATAGAGCATGATTTTACAGAATTTTTTGAATATGCTTGAAATATAAGGCCTACTCCAAAAACAAGCCCTAGTTACTGTCAAGGCTGGCGTTAGGTGGAGTCAATCTTCACAATTTCTCAGGAACCCCACTCTCTTTTTTTTTCTTGTGTTTGTTTTTTAAAGTTCTGCTTACAAGAGAATATTTCCTTTTGCCGTGTTATACGGTTGTACTTATACATAGAATCATAGAATCACAGAATGGTAGAGCTGGAAGGGACCTCGAGGGCCATTGGGTCCAACCTCCCGCGAGTGCAGGCTTTCCTAAATCATCCCAGCTATATGTTTATCCAGCTCCCCTTGAAGATTTCCATTGATGGAGAGCTCACCACCTCCCGTGGTAGCCTGTTCCACTCTCTGACTGCCCTCATTGTCAGAAAGTTTTTCCTACTGTCTAATCTGAATCTCCTTCCTTTAAGTATCATCCCATTGCTTGATGTACTTCCCTGTGCTAATGAGAATGGGGTGGTTCCCTCCGCACTGTGACCACCTTTCAGATACTTGTAGACCACTATTAAGTCTCCTGTCAGCCTTCTCTTTTTCAAACTAAACATCCCTAGTTCTTTTAGCCGTTCTTCATATGACATGGTTTGCAGACCTTCTACCATCTTGGTTGCTCTTCTCTGGACTTACTCCAATATATTGATGTCTTTCTTGAATTGGGGCTTCCAGAACTGTACACAGTATTCCAGGTGGCGTCTGACCAGGGCAGAGTATAGGGGAATAATTACCTCTCTTGATCTAGATTCAATGCTTGTCTTCTTGATACATCCCAGAATTTTGTTGGCCTTTTTAGCTGCAGCTCCGCATTGTTTTCTATACATTGAAGCAGATGTTATAGAAATCCAGGACAGGCTATGAGGAGTGTGAGAGAAACCCCAGAATGATAGAAAGTCTGGGACTGCGGCACACTGACTGGAAATAACTCCTGTCCTCATCCTGTGATGACGGCCTATGTGTCACTGATAATAGTTTACATGGCAGCTGTTACGCAGAGTGCTAAGAGGCAGTGACTGAGAGGAAGTGATTAGAAAGCTTCTCCTGGTTCCCGGAACTGGGATTTATCACTTATCGGAAAACCAGTATGTTACTGAGAACAGCTTCTTTATGGAACATTCACTTCAAAATAACCCTTCTAACATATGATTAGAGTGACCTTTGTCCGAGGTCATCTATACCATAACTAGGGAATTTCCAAGGCCACTTCCCATTTTAGTACATTTCGGCACCACAGCTGGGCTACTACGTCACCAGAAGACCCCACAGACAGACTTTACGACTTATAATTTAGTTTAGTCTGGAGCTGCCAAGTAGAGAAAGAGCAGAAGTTCATCACTGGAAACCTGAACGCATCAACAGCTGATTTCCGGAGGCTTTAGTCAACATCTTTATTACTGCAGAAATAATCTATTGTGACCTTAAACGCCCCACAGCCATGAAATAAATCATAATAATGACAATCTGGTAAATACAAATGTATAATGGTTGATGATTTAAACTTTACTTTATCAGTTATGTTGGGGACATTATTTTATGACGCTAATATATAAGTATGAGAGGTTCTCATTTGTGCCGCCGTCCACACAGACTGCACAGCTCTGCTGTGGCTGGATCTTTCCTGCAGCCTCCAATAGGAAAACAGCTTTCCCATCGGAAGTATTTTTTATTGGAGGATGATGATGGACAGGTCCGGTCACAGGCTTCATTCTGACAATAGGATATTGTCACATTTCCACCAGAGTCTGCAGCTGTGATTTCTGCTCTGGTCACCAGGTGCCGCCACATTCCCATGGTGGGCAGTGGCAGTGATATAGGCGGAGTCACTACCAATAGCTTTCGTGAGCGCAGTCTCTGCCCATCCACCAAGCTTTGTATGCCTGGGACTTGCAGTACCACTGTCTGACTGTGGTGGTGTATGCCTTCCAGGGGAAGTTATCAGCTTCCCTCTCCAGCCTATTAGAAGGCACCACACTCTTCTTATATCATCAGTGGTCTGCAGCTCCCTGCCAGTGTGAAGCCCCACAGGTGGTGTGTCGGTGTCGGTGCGTTACCTTCAGGGACTCCACGTTGCTGGATCTCCGTCACTGGTAGGAAATCTTCTTGTTTGATCGTGACGCCACTCTCAGTATTGCGGTCAGTGGGGACCGCCACTGCAGGTTAGGGGACGCCTGGGGCTGATGGTGGGTGCAGTCGGATGTAGTAGCCTCCTGAGAGTGAGGCAAGCCCCAGGGCCCTGTGTAGGTTTGTAGTACCACAAGTCGCAGAATAACCACACAGGCAGGAATGTCTTTCAAGGGCTTTACTCACATTTGATGGCAGGGTGAGTAGCCCGGGCGTAGCTGGGATGAACCAGGTGGGAACCAGGTATCCTTCAGGCTGACTTTATGAGGGTGACTACTGACTCGCCTTCCTTAGCCCTTGGTGGTTTGGGGTGTCCCCGACTTTGAGTCCCTACGGGGGCCACCCAGGGAAGATGCTGCAGCCTCTCTCCCCTTGTTGTTTGCCGTGTGCTTGTTCCCCGGACCAGGCCACTCCAGCTGCTTGCCTCCTGTGACCTATGGGCCCTCACTGCGGTTACGTGGCTGCGGCTTTTGTGGTGTTGTGGTGTGGGCTTTAAGAGCCCCACACCGGCAGGTTTAGCAGGGAAAGGTGAATCTATCCTCGCTTCGGGATCTGCCGCCCGGTTGGGCCTGGTGCTCTCTAGCAGTCTCCTTACTTCCCACTCCGTTGCACTCCCTAGCTGAAGCTGGCTTTCAGGTAGCACTCCTAGTTGACCGTTCTCCCCCGTCTGTAGCCACTGCGCGGACGCTGTCAGATTGCACAGCTCCAGGGATCTGCTCCTCACTTGAGCTCCCTGGACTCTACACTGAACTGGCTCACTGCTCCTCCTCTCCTGTTCTTGCCTACGCCACCTAGCAACCAGACTCTCCACCACACCCCTTGAGAGGAGATGGAGGCTCTACCCCCTCCACTATTCCAGTGAAGGTGAAGGCTTGCCCCCTCCTGGGATCCCCAGGGGTCCTCTGATGGGTACATGTGTGAGACCTGGTCACTATGCGCCTGTGTTCCACACCCCGGTCAGCCTTCTGGATTACCTGTATTGTACTGTCCCCAGCATGGGTGCAGTACTCAGTGGTGCCTGACCAGGTCAGGGGCGCCACATTCCCCCTTAGTTATCACCAGCACGTCCTCGGGCTGCAAGACAACATTTTAAAATGCATAAAACATTAAAACATGTAAAACATTTTTAAAACCACCAGGTATCAGACATCACCACCCTCCACCCACAAGTCCGTTAACCCACCCAAAACCCTCTCAGGAGGCAGGTCACCGGTCCTTTTGGTAACCAGATCTGGGCCATCTACTTCCCCAGACCTTTCCTCCAATCTTCCTCTCCCGTTGGCCGCGACTTCAGCCACTTCTGGCAGGATGTAGAGGCGGCTTTCATGGGCTGGTGGTTTCAGGGTATACCTGGCCTGGTGGATCCGCGCCGTCAGCCTCTTCTGGCAGGATGCAGAGGCGGCCTCCACAGTTGGTGCTGACCAGGTACCCTCTTTGTGGTGGTGAGCCAAGGCCCCATAAACAGGCGTGCTCTCTGGTCGCAGGTGAGCCAAGGCCCTATATACGGACGGGCCCCTCCTGGTTGCAGACGAGCCAAGCCCCTAAACAGGCTGGCCCTGGTGGTGGTGCCACTGGTGTAACTATTTACACTGCGAGAGTTTGTGGCTATAGCAAGTTCATAGCCTTAAAGTTTATTTCTCACAATAGTTTTTGTGGGCACATACTTAAACAATAACGTTGCAAACTTTTCAACTTGTCAAACTGGTCAAACTTTCGGTACTTCTTTCTTTACTTTACTCCTCTTTACCAGGGCTTTGGCCTATTGGGCTGCGGCACCTGCTGCTTTCTTGCTCCTTGTCATCCTCTGAGGTAGTTTCATCTGTAGGCTCTTTGTCTTTCCTTTCTAGATCTTCATCTGTTTCCTTTTCTGCATCTGTTTCTGTATCTCTGTCTTTTCTTTCCTCTTTGGGACATGGTGCTACGTCTAAGGCATAGTAGCCCCTTTCTCCTTGATGCAAGGTGAACTGTACTACGTCTCCAACTTTCAGATTCCTGCCTGAATGTCCTCTGGGCAGGTGGGCTTGAACATCTCTCCGATTCACAAATATGCCCTCTTTTATTCCTCTTACTACAATAAAGCCGTATCCGCTTTTCAAATTGAAGTCCTCTACAACTCCTCTGTAAAGGGGTCCTCTGACCTGGACTCTAGACCTTCTCAGTAATCTTTTCTCCTGCAGGTCTCTGGCTGTGACCTCTCTCTGCTCTGGAGACTGTGGTGTTGGAGGATACTTTGTTCTGCTGCGCCGTGTCTTGCGAGCTGGGTTCATGCCTGCGGGCTCCCAGGTGAGGTCTTTGGGCTGATCTTCGTCTGCAGACGGTGTCAAATCTTCCTCATCCCAGCGTGAATAGGGCAGCATCTCCGGCTCTGAGTATAGATCCACTGCTGGTGGCTCCGGAGTCAGCTCCTCAGCTTCCTGGCCTCCTCTCCCCCTTAGTTCTTCGCTGCACTCTGGTTGTGGCAGTGCTGGGGATGGGCTTTCTTCAGCTGGTCTGGGCGGTGGACTCTCTGGCGCGGCTGCAGGGGTTGCCTGAATCTCCTTGGGGGTATGCGGAGGGAGCAGATACCGATCCACCATCTCTTGTGGGAACTGGGCCTCTAGGTCAGCCTTCAGCTTCCAGTATTCAGGGTCCTCTCCTATCAGGGTCTTCCTGGCAGGGACCTCTCTGGACTGGGGAGCGGTGTCTGCTCTGGCCTTGCAGGCCGGGAAAAATAGTGATGCAATCTCTTGGCGGGCCGCGCCCTGTATGGCGGCGGCCTGGTCTTGGTGGGCCGCGCCTGGCATGGCGGCGGCCTGGTCTTGACGGGCCGGGCAGGGCATCGCTGCGGCGGCCTGGTCTTGGCGGGCCGGGCAGGGCATCGCTGCGGCGGCCTGGTCTTGGCGGGCCGGGCAGGGCATCGCTGCGGCGGCCTGGTCTTGGCGGGCCGGGCAGGGCATCGCTGCGGCGGCCTGGTCTTGGCGGGCCGCGCCTGGCATGGCGGCGGCCTGGATCAGTGTCGCTGTTGCAGGGGGCTCTGTGCAGGCTGGGCTGGACGTCGCTGCAGCGATCGGAGCTTGGCGGGCCGCACCCGGCGGGGCTGCGGCCTGGTTCAGCATCTCACTTGCGGCGCGGACGAGCGTCGCTGCTGCGGTGGGGTCTTGGCGGACTGGGCTCAGCAGGGTGGCAGCCTGGGTCAGTGTCACACCTGCGGCACGGATCAGTATCGCAGTGGTAGTCGGACCTTTGCGGGCCAGGCGGGGCATGGCTGCGGCGGCCTGGATTTGGCGGGCCGCATCTAGCGTGGCTGCGGCCTGGCTCGGTGGCGCCGCGCCGGGCGCCTCTTCCGGGACCGCGGGCGTGGCAGCAGGGGTCGGGGCACTTGTGCTGGCCGGGGCATCACTCGACTCACCCATCTGTGGCTGCATCGGGGTCTGCGTCGTCGCCGCTCGGTCTGACATGCGTCGCGCGGCTCCCTCCTCGTAGGTCCGCACCGCCGCAGCCATCTCCAGGAGCTCCGTGCGTTCTTCCCTAAGCTGTCGCACAATCCCGGCCTCCAGCCGGTCGCAGAAGATGGCAAGCTCCCGGCACCACCAGGCAGCAGAGCCTGGCTCTGGGTATCCACGTCTGGACTCCATTTTCTCTAACAAGCTGCTGGCTTCTCTTCTGCTCCGCCGTCTCTGGACGCTTCCGCTTTCTTCATCAGCGAGGTCAGGACTCTGCAGGGGATCTCTGGGTAGCCACACCTCTTCGTGGGCGGTAACTTCTTCCAGCGCGGGCTGCTGTTGTTTTTCAGCGCGCTTTTCATGGTGGCAATATGGCGGCGCTTCCAATTTTTCAAGCGGACCGCCCAGGCACATGGTCACCTGTCTGAACAGGTCTAGTCCTTATCCTGTTCGTGACGCCAGATGTGAAGCCCCACAGGTGGTGTGTCGGTGTCGGTGCGTTACCTTCAGGGACTCCACGTTGCTGGATCTCCGTCACTGGTAGGAAATCTTCTTGTTTGATCGTGACGCCACTCTCAGTATTGCGGTCAGTGGGGACCGCCACTGCAGGTTAGGGGACGCCTGGGGCTGATGGTGGGTGCAGTCGGATGTAGTAGCCTCCTGAGAGTGAGGCAAGCCCCAGGGCCCTGTGTAGGTTTGTAGTACCACAAGTCGCAGAATAACCACACAGGCAGGAATGTCTTTCAAGGGCTTTACTCACATTTGATGGCAGGGTGAGTAGCCCGGGCGTAGCTGGGATGAACCAGGTGGGAACCAGGTATCCTTCAGGCTGACTTTATGAGGGTGACTACTGACTCGCCTTCCTTAGCCCTTGGTGGTTTGGGGTGTCCCCGACTTTGAGTCCCTACGGGGGCCACCCAGGGAAGATGCTGCAGCCTCTCTCCCCTTGTTGTTTGCCGTGTGCTTGTTCCCCGGACCAGGCCACTCCAGCTGCTTGCCTCCTGTGACCTATGGGCCCTCACTGCGGTTACGTGGCTGCGGCTTTTGTGGTGTTGTGGTGTGGGCTTTAAGAGCCCCACACCGGCAGGTTTAGCAGGGAAAGGTGAATCTATCCTCGCTTCGGGATCTGCCGCCCGGTTGGGCCTGGTGCTCTCTAGCAGTCTCCTTACTTCCCACTCCGTTGCACTCCCTAGCTGAAGCTGGCTTTCAGGTAGCACTCCTAGTTGACCGTTCTCCCCCGTCTGTAGCCACTGCGCGGACGCTGTCAGATTGCACAGCTCCAGGGATCTGCTCCTCACTTGAGCTCCCTGGACTCTACACTGAACTGGCTCACTGCTCCTCCTCTCCTGTTCTTGCCTACGCCACCTAGCAACCAGACTCTCCACCACACCCCTTGAGAGGAGATGGAGGCTCTACCCCCTCCACTATTCCAGTGAAGGTGAAGGCTTGCCCCCTCCTGGGATCCCCAGGGGTCCTCTCATGGGTACATGTGTGAGACCTGGTCACTATGCGCCTGTGTTCCACACCCCGGTCAGCCTTCTGGATTACCTGTATTGTACTGTCCCCAGCATGGGTGCAGTACTCAGTGGTGCCTGACCAGGTCAGGGGCGCCACACCAGATATAGTTTAGTTATCACTGCTTGTCTCTGGTTTACACCTTGCTCTATATATTTGATCCCCATGTTTTGACCTCAGCCTGCTCTCTGACCACTCTCCTGTCTCCCGTTTTTGTATTTTGCTGCCATCTCCAGTTTTGACCTTAGCCTGATATCCTGACTACTATCTTGCCTGCTGATTTTGTCCCTTTTTGTACCTCCTGGTTTGACCCTGCCTGACAACTACTCTTCTCAGGATTGCAACCTTCCATAGGCAGTGACCTGCTGGACCCTGTAGTAATTCCAGATCCCTGTAAAGGGTTTTGGGGTTCTCGGGATCCTGCTGAGTGGGCGACTAGCTTTTAGTCTGTCTGTGACAGCCATCCTGAGGCTGTGGTCCCAGGCAGACGTTACAGATATCAGTGCAGTCTATGAAGAAGGCTGAAAAAACAGGTGGGATAGCGAGCGCATTAGGGACAGAGATTGATGTGAATGACGACAATCTTCAAAAACACTGTAGAATATGCGGGCGATCGCTGCACTTATCTGATGATCAATGGATATTTAAGGGTTAGTATTTGATATAAAATAATGAGTTTGTTTTCTTCTTGACAGATATAGATGATCTCTGATACAATGTGCCCTATTGCAGAATTCCAGATCCCTATCTGTAAGTACCAGTCCTGCATTACTTTAATTTAAGGTTAAATTTTATAAGTCCAAGGCTGAAAGGAACAATGTAATACAAAATACATTGTAACGGGTAAAGTTACGATTCCTATGTGCGAAATTCAGTTTTGAGCTGAATACTTATTTCAGATAGATTTCTAAAGTTTCAGATTAGTGGCTTCATTTTGCTGAAAGGTTACATTTAATTAGTTATTGGGTGCAAAATAAAGATGTGCCACACAGAACCTTAGTTTCTAATTAAAGTTCTCTAAGAAGCATGCTATAATTATCTTAAAGTGGAAATGTCACCACATTTAATAAAATAAACTGAATATATTAAATAGATCTATTTGATTTGATGAGGCTGGTGTACTTACTTTGAATATCTATGTCAGAATGGCTATATAATGAGGACTTTAAAATGAACATTTTATGAGTCCAGCTAAAGAGTGAATTCAAATTGTATTTAGTTTCCTCCCATCCAGACTGGCAGACAGCTGCAGATTGTACTGATCAGTGTAAGATTCCTAATCAGCAGGGAGGAGGAACACTGAGGAACTATCAATTAGGCCAGAAGGGCAGAGTTTAAAGGGGTTGTCCACTACTAGGGCAATGCCTTCTCAATCTGTATGTTTCCTACTTTTAAAGTAATAACACATTTAGTCACCTCCGCTGCCTGCGCTGTTCCATTGATCTTGGCACTCGCTCTTCTGGTGATCAGAGAACATTCTGATGTCACATGAGTCCTATGGACAATCAGCTGCTGCTTGACACTCCATGCCTTCAAACGAGTTACAGCAGCAGCGCTCATTTCCTCCGGATGTAAGTGATTTAGTGGCCGCTTCATTCTATCTGCATTCGTATAAATCACTTACAGTGCCTTGCAAAAGTATTCGGCACCCTCGAATTTTTCAACCTTTTCCTACATTTCAGGCTTTAAACATAAAGATAAAAATTTTAATTTTATGGTGAAGAATCAACAAGTGGGAGACAATTGTGAAGTTGAATGAAATGTATTGCTTATTTTAAACTTTTTAAAAAAATAAAAAACTGAAAATTGGGGCGTGCAATACTATTCGTCCCCCTTACTTTCAGTGCAGCAAATTCACTCCAGAAATGTATTGAGGATCTCTGAATGATCCAATGTTGTCCTAAATGACTGATGATGATAAATATAATCCACCTGTGTGTAATCAAGTCTCCGTATAAATGCACCTGCTCTGTGATAGTCTCAGTGTTCTGTTTAAAGCACAGAGAGCATCATGAAGACCAAGGAACACAACAGGCAGGTCCGTGATACTGTTGTGGAGAAGTTTAAAACCAGATTTGGTTACAAAAAGATTTCCAAAACTTCCCAAGAAGCACTGTACAAGCAATTATATTGAAATGGAAGGAGTATCATACCACTGCAAATCTACCAAGACCCCAAAACTTTCATCTCAAACAAGGAGAAGACTGATCAGAGATGCAGCCCAGAGGCCCATCATCACACTGGATGAACTGCAGAGATCTACAGCTGAGGTGAGAGAGTCTGTCCATAGGTCAACAATCAGTTGTACACTGCATAAATCTGGGCTTTATGGAAGAGTGGCAAGAAGAAAGCCATTTCTCAAAGATATCCATAAAAAGTGTCGTTTAAAGTTTGCCACAAGCCACCTGGGAGACACACCAAACATGTGGAAGAAGGTGCTTTGGTCAAATGAAACCAAAATCGAACTTTTTGGGCACAATGCCAAACGTTATGTTTGCCGTAAAAGCAACACAGCTCATCATTCAGAATACACCATCCCCACTGTCAAACATGGTGGTGTCAGCATCATAGTTTGGGCTTGATTTTCTTCAGCAGGGATAGGGAAGATGGTTAAAATTGATGGGAAGATGGATGGAGCCAAATACAGGACCATTCTTGAAGAAAACCTGTTTGAGTCTGCAAAAGACCTGAGACTCGGACAGTGATTTGTCTTCCAACAAGACAATAATCCAAAACATAAAAGCAAAATCTACAATGGAATGGTTCACAAATAAACATATCCAGGTGTTAGAATGGCCAAGTCAAAGTGCAGACCGGAATCCAATCGAGAATCTGTGGAAAGAGCTGAAAATTGCTGTTCACAAACGCCTCCATCCAACCTCACTCAGCTCTAGCTATTTGCAAAGGAAGAATGGGCAAGAATTTCAGTCTCTCGATGTGCAAAACTGATAGAGACATACCCCACGCGACTTGCAGCTGTAATCTCAGCAAAAGGTGACACTACAAAGTATTAACTTAAAGGGGACGAATAATATTGCAAGCCCCAATTTTCAGTTATTTATTTTTTAAAAAAGTTTAAAATAAGCAATAAATTTCATTCAACTTCACAATTGTGTCCCACTTGTTGTTGATTCTTCACCATAAAATTAAAATTTTTATCTTTATGTTTGAAGCCTGAAATATGGGAAAAGGTTGAAAAATTCAAGGGGGCGAATACTTTCGCAAGTCAGAAAGTATTCCAAAGGAAGTGAGTGCAGCTGCGATGATACGTCTGAAGGCAGGGGCAGGTAGAATGAAGCGGTTGCTGATTGGCCACACACCTCTTGTGATGTCAGACTATTATGTGATTGTTGGGACAGCGAGTGCCCATACCACTGGAACGGTGTAGGTGACGCACCCACATGGTCTTGGGAGGAGGGCTACTCGTCACCGGGCCGGTTTGGGATGTCACAGCAGCCAGGCCCGGCTCCGTGATCCCGCAGTGTCAACCAAATGAAGGGGGAAGATGATGATGGCTGTGTAGTTATTCGTGACGCCACCTGTGGTATGCAGCCAGGTATTAGCCACCACTGCAAGAGACCTTCTCTGGGGCAGATGATAACACAGCTCAAAAGGTATTGCTCTCCACAGGCAGAGTTCAGGCCCTGTTGAGGATGAGGGGAGTAGTAGTCCACTCTAATGAAGGAGCGCAGGGCACGGGAAGGATCAGATGACACTGCGGGTGTAGTTTAAGTTCTTTAGCCACTAAGATGCCACCACCTTTGGACTGCCAGACTCCACTGTCATGGGCCCCAGCCAATCCCGGATAGTTTGGAGGTCAGAACTGGTGTTTCATTCAGTGAGTCCTTCCTCCCTGCACCGTGTTGTGTGAGACCATGCGGTTTGAAGCCTCACTGGGACCCGAGTCCTTGGGGTTGTTCAGTTCCCCATCCCGTATAGCAGGCAGCGTGTCCCTAGATGTAGCTTTCTATGGTCATGACTCCTGGCTCTATATGCTGCTTTATCATGGGCGCTGTGTGTGTGGGCCAGAAGGCCTGAAATCCTCTACCCGGTGGATTCTGCTGGCAGGACTTGCAGTGCCCACCAGCCTAGGGCTCTGCACCCTAAGGTGGGCGCCAGCCCTGAGAGAGCTATCAGCGACCGTGTCCTCCTGTGTTTCACTTGTTTCCTGTCCTGGACTAGACTCTCTGTAAGGCTGGGGCCACACGGGGCACTACTGCGATGCTCGCATGAGACTCGGCTCGCGCTGGCAGCACAGCAGGAGCCGGGTGTCATAAGAGTGTGCCTGCATCTGAGGTCCGATCATGTGAGCAGACCTCAGCTGTGGGGGGCGGGCTGGCACGGAGGAGGGGTGGGAGGGATTTCTCTCCCTCTCTCCTCCGTAGTTGGCTATTGCCATTCTCGCACTGCACTGGCAGTACACCAGTGTACCGCGAGTGCAGTGCGATTATTCTCTCGCCCCATTCACTTGAATGGGTGCGAGAGAAAGAGTCTCAGCTTACAATCGCAGCATGATGCGATTGTTTTCTCGGTCCGATTAAGGCTGAGAAAATAATCGCTCATGTGTACTGTCACACAGGCTAGAATTGGTCTGAGGGGAATGCAATGTTTTATCGCACTCCACTCGCACCGATTTTCTCGCCGTATGGCTTAGGCCTAAGTGTGTGTGTCGCCTTGCTCCCCGCTGTCTAACTCCTCCCCCCTGGATTCCTGAACTAGTGAGCAGAAGGTCCACTACATTAGTGATGGCCACCCTCCAATGTCTCTACCTTGCCCAGTCCCTGTGAGAGGGCATCTAACTGTGTGTTTTGGTGGATTGTGATGGTTTTACCGGCGATAACCTCCTCTGTATCCAAGATGAATACCGCACCTCTGGAGAGGTGCAGTACTCTGTGGCGACTTAAGCCTCAGGGGTGCCACACAGGCACCAGAGGGGAATATAAGTGTTGCGCTTGTAAAAGGGCAAAACATATGGATTGAGAAGGTGTTGTCTGAGTAGTGGGCAAGCTGTTTAAGCTTAAACTTTTCAATAGGACAGCCATTTGGAAATTGATTTTCAAAGTGAGTACACCAGCCTGATCAGATCTGAGATCTATTTTTATTATTAATGCAGTTAATATTGGGAAATCTATTTAAAAAAAAGGAAAATTAAAGACTTGTAGATCTGTATACAAGCTAATACTTAAAGGGAATCTGTCACCAGGTTTTGAACACCAAATCTGAGAGCAGTATAATGTAGAGACAAAGATCCTGATTCCAGTGGTGTGTCACTTACTTGGCTGCTGAGTGTAATTACTGTTTAATCAGCAGTAGTTTATCATTAGAGGACTAGTTGGTGTGCTGCCAGGTAGTCCAGCATACTCAGGATCTCTGTATAACTGCTAGATCTGCAGCAGAGAAAACATTGATTTTTATCAAAATGACAACAAACAGCTCAGTAAGTGAGACATCGCTGGAATCAGGGTCTCTGTCTCTACATCATGCTGCTCTCAGATGGGGGAACAAAAACCTGGTGACAGATTCCCTTTAATAATTTAGAGCTCTGCTGCCAGTAGGTTCTGATCTACGGCCTGTATAGTGTGGATTAATGCCGATAGTTAGTCATGGCAACTTTTAGTTTAAGGCCTAAAACACACGGCATGAAAATCGGTGCGAGTGGAATGCGATAAAACATCTCATTCCACTGGACCAATATTAGTCTAAGTGCCAGCACCCATGAGCGATTATTTTCTCGACCCTAATCGGACCGAGAAAACAATCGCAGCATGCTGCGACTGTAATGCGTTCCTTTTTTCTCTCGCACCCATTCAAGTCTATGGGGCGAGAGAAAAATCGCACTGCACTCATGGTACACCGGTGTACCGCGAGTGCGCGAGAATGACAATAGTCGGCTACGGAGGAGAGAGGGAGATAAATCCCTCCCTCCCCTCCGCTACGCCGCCTCGCCCCTCCTGAGTGCCGGCCCGCCCCCCGCACCTGAGGTCCGATCATATGATTGGACCTCAGTTGCAGTGACACTCGCATGACACTCGGCTTCCGCTGTGCTGCCAGTGTGAGCCGAGTGTCATGCGGGGATTGCACTAGTGCCCCGTGTGGCCCCGGCCTAACGATTGCAGTACTTTGTTGGAATTGATGTCCATACAAAAGTCTTCCAAAATTAAGTAGAGAGAAAGGATTTCCTTCCATTTGGATTAATGCAATCTCTGAGCATTTTTAAACTTCCGTCTAGTAATACTTCTTCTCTCCTAGTATCCAGTGTTGTATTCATTCTCTGGCTAAAGACAAAGGAGGTCTGAATAAGACCTTCACAATTTTACAAGACTATAGCACCAGAGTGCCACTCAAACAATGAACATAGAGACTGAAAATCATCAGAATCATAGGACGCCTTGAGAACATTCACTCGATGATCTTGATCTTCGGTATTTCCTCTTCGTAGATACTGATTTCTTTTATATGGTTATTTATATTTTCACAGAACCTTCCACAGCTGCTAAGAAATGACGTACCAGAAGCCACCAGATGGGGGATGGGGCTGGGTTATTGTCTTGGCCTCATTCTTCATTCAGTTCTTGTGCTATGGTTCTCCTCTTGCCGTTGGAGTCCTATATGTCGAATGGTTAGAAGTCTTTGATGAAGGAAAAGGAAAAACTGCATGGGTCGGGTCTCTGGCAGCTGGAGTCGGATTACTCGCCAGTAAGTAGACATTTTTATTCATCATCGCGCCATATTTTCTTCATGACATGCTCCTATCCCCAATTTTATATCACTAGAAAATACCGTTTAGCCTTGACTTCTAGTCATAAATATTTATAATTACACATATTGATATTTCTAAGTCATCAGAACATTTCAAACAGATGTAAAGCATTAGTGAAAGAAAAAAATGCAAGATTCGGACCATTTGGTTTTCATCTTCTACTTTCTCAAAAACGTCATTAGTGAATCGGATGACTTACCTTATTGTTACTTTATCAGAGTGAGCACAAAATATGGGGAGGATGTCTTCTCCGTGAGATACCAACCTTGAGGTCCGGAGATGGACGGCAAAGTAGAGCTTCGTGAGCAGATCTGGCAGAATGTGGCTTCTTTTGCCATTTTGTCCTCTCTCTACACCATAAATGTTAATTGGAGAATTGATTCACATGTTTTTCTAAAAAAGTCTGAAAAAAAGAATCACTACTATAAATAATTAATGCACTATTGGGCAGCGAATCTGTATAACCTTTTTACGTCCAGCATAATGATGTGTATCAGCTTTGTAATGAGAAGTTTCTGTCTTTTACGCAGTCCAGCTGGCAAAGGACCATACAGCTGCTTCTAAAGGGTTAATTGGTAATAGGAGCTGCTTGTTAAGGGTTAATCTTCTAGAGTAGAAAATAACTACTTGAAAAAAGTTCATCTGAGTTTCTAGCTATGTACAGTACACATAGACAGCCACAGACACAACACACTAAGACCATGTTCACACATTGCAAAAATGCTGCATTTTTTTCCTCTGCATTTGTCAATGCAGAATCCTTATATTTATGCTTTAGAAATAAATAAACACACACACACGCACACACACGCACACACACACACACACACACACGTGTGTATCTCTCTCTCTATGTATATATATATATATATATATATATACAGTACAGACCAAAAGTTTGGACACACCTTCTCATCTCTAGAACAACTGTTAAGAGGAGACTTTGTGCAGCAGGCCTTTGAAGCGACCGGTGGTAGGGCCGCGGGTGTGTGTGTATGCTCTATTCCAACAAAATCCCCATACTCAGATTTTACCGGTAGTAACATTTCTTTACTATGAAACATATTTATAACACAGTCAACCGAACTATCTGCGCACATGTGTATGGTGGAGTCCCCGGATTTTCACTCCTTCCGGGTACGCATCAAAGAAAAAAAGAAAAGAGAAAAAAACAAAGAAATGGCGGCAACTTTCCCTAACTTTCCCTGCAATCACGTACCAGTCTATCCCAGAAGAAGATGCCGCTCCCACGTCGCAGGCCTGGAGTCTCACGATGATGGGTCCCGGTGCAGCGCTGAAGGGATGCAGCTCCTCGGTCTTCTCCTTTGATCTTCTCCCGCTGGTAACGGATTCTAGTCAGTCTCTTAGTCCCGGGGCACACCGAGCAGAAGAAGGGAGGTCACGGTTGCACGGATGGCTCCCTTGTGTCGGTAACGGCCCCTGCACTTGCACTCAGGGTGCGATGCTCTGCAGTCAAGTTGTCACAGCCCCTGGATATGCACTCCGGGCGCGATGCTCTGCAGTCCGGTTAGATCCTCAGTTAAAACAAAGTCCTGCAGACCGGGGATGGCAGAACCCACTTCCACAGGGTGATTCTTCCAAGAATCCGGTTGCAAAAGAACCCTCTGTTCAGGGAGACCACACGTAGCTCTGTCCTGGCCGAGCTCTGGGTCTGTACTGTCCTCCCGCTCTTTTTTTTCCTGGTTAGAACACACAAGCTGTAGGGGATTTCCCACCTCTGTGTCTGTGATTGCACAGTCTGACACTGCCCCCTTGTGGGCAAGTGCTGAAGCAATGTTCAAATCCATTTCTACATTGATGATGCAGTCTGAATGGTTGATCCCATTACACCTTCATAGTAAAATAGCTGCTAGGAAACCACTGCCAAGGACAGGCAACAAGCAGAAGAGACTTGTTTGGGCTAAAGAACACGAGGAATGGACATTAGACCAGTGCAAATCTGTGCTTTGGTCTGATGAGTCCAAATTTGAGATCTTTGGATCCAACCACCATGTGATTGTAGAAATGGTGAACGGATGGACTCTACATGGCTGGTTCCCACCGTGAAGCATGGAGGAGGAGGTGTGATGGTGTGGGGGTGCTTTGCTAGTGACACTGTTGGGGATTTATTCAAAATTGAAGGCATACTGAACCAGCATGGCTACCACAGCATCTTGCAGCGGCATTCTATTCCATCCGGTTTGCGTTTAGTTGGACCATCATTTATTTTTCAACAGGACAATGACCCCAAACACACCTCCAGGCTGTGTAAGGGCTATTTGACTAAGAAGGAAAGTGATAGGGTGCTACGCCAGATGACCTGGCCTCCACAGTCACCATACCTGAACCCAATCCAGATGGTTTGGGGTGAGCTGGACCGCAGAGTGAAGGCAAAAGGGCCAAAAAGTGCTAAGCATCTCTGGGAACTCCTTCAAGACTGTTGGAAGACCATTTCCGATGACTACCTCTTGAAGCTCATCAAGAGAATGCCAAGAGTGTGCAAAGTAGTAATGAAAGCAAAAGGTGGCTACTTTGAAGAACCTAGAATATAAGACATATTTTCAGTTGGTTCACACTTTTCTAAGTATTTCATTCCACATGTTTTAATTCATAGTTTCGATGCCCTCAATCTATTTGAGTGAAAAGGTGTGTCCAAACCTTTGGTCTGTACTGTATAATATATACATATATTTCTAAATGTGCTATTGACAGGAATTTCTCACTAGATGTCAGCAACAGCCCATTCAATCCACACAGGCACAGGACTCAAATCATAGATGTACATAAATTACATGTAGTGAGAAATAACGCATGGAAAAAGTATCGAACACAAGAAGAAAAAGAGGTGCAAAAATCTTTGGAAAGTCATGACACCAGCTGAAATCTAAAAATAATTAGAAAGCAATTCTGCCAGGTAGTGAAAAATAATATCAGCTGGTTCAACTGATGTCTCATTATAAAATGCCACACAAGATACATCTCATGATGAGTAAAACCAGTGAGCTTTCTCAAGACCTTCGCAACCTTATTCTTATAAAACATTTTTATGCCATTGGTTACAGAAGAATTTCTAAACTATTGAAGGCTCCAATGTGCACTGTTGGGGCCATAATCCAAAATTGGAAAGAACATTATTTCACCATAAACCGCCATGATCAGCTGCTCCTTGCAAGATTTCTGACAGAAGAGTGAAAAGAATTATCAGAAGAGCTATCCAATACCCAAGAACCACCCATATTGAGCTACAGAAAGACCTGGAATCATAAGTAATGCACTCAACCTCTATGGCCTGTATGCACGCTCACCAAGCAAGACTCCATCGCTGAACAAAAAGCTTGTTTGATCGAGTTTAAAGTTTTCTCAAAAACATTTAGACAAACCTGTGAAATACTGGCAGAATATAGAGTGGTCAGATGAGATCATAATAGAATTCTTTGGATGCCATACTACAACATGTTTAGAGTCCAAAAGGCAGTGCATATGTGGGGCCCCGAGGTTCGGTGTCAGTGCAGCGGCGCATTACCTTCAGGGACTCCACGCGGCTGGATCTTGTCACAGGTAGGAAATCCTCTATTTTGATTGTCGTGACGCCACTCTCAGAATTGCGGTCAGTGGGGACCGCCACTGCAGGTTAGGGGTGCCTGGGGCTGATAGTAGGTGCAGTCAGTTGTAATAGCCTCCTGAGAGTGAGGCATGCCCCAGGGTCCCGTGTAGGTGTGTGGAACTACAAGTCGCAGAATGACTCACACGCACAAGCAGGATGTCTTTCAGGGATTTTACTCACTGATGGTGGCAGGGTGAGTAACCCGGGCGTAGCTGGGATGAACCAGGCTGGAACCAGGTGTCCTTCAGGCTGACTTATGAGGGTGGCTACCAACTCGCCTTCCTTAGCCCGTTGTGTTTTGGGGTAACCCCTGCTTGAAGCCCTGCTGGGGTCGCCCAGGGAAGTTGCTGGTGCCTCTCTCCCCTTCTTTTTCGCCCGTTTGCTTGTAGCCTGGACCAGGTCACTCCGGCTGCTTGCCTCCTGTGAGCTATGGGCCCTCACTTTGCTACGTGGCTGCGGACTCTGTGGTGTTGTCTTGGGGGTGTAAAGTGCCCCCTCATGCAGGTTTGGCAAAGGACAGGTGGATCTATCCCTGCACTGGGACCTGTTACCCGTTTGGGCCTGGTATCTCCCTGACAGTCTCCTTACTTTCCACTCCGTTGCTCTCTCTTTAGCCGTGTGTGGATTTCGGGCAGCACTACCAGGTGACCGTTCTCCCCCGTCGGTAGTCACTGCGCGTACGTTGTCAGAATTGTGTAGAGCTACAGGGTCTGCTTCTGCCCTCCCTGAACTTCACCACTCAACTGTCTTCGGCTCACTCTTCCCTCCTCTCCTGTTCTTGCCTACGTCACCTAGCAACCAGGCTCTCCACCACACCCCTCGAGTGGAGATGGAGGCTTCGCCCCCTCCTGGGATCCCCAGGGGTCCTCTCAAAGGTAAATGTGTGAGACCTGATCACTATGCGCCTGTGTAGTCACACCTCGGTCAGCCTTCTGGATTACCTGTTTTGTACTGTCCCCAGCATGGGTGCAGTACTCAGTGGTGCCTGACCAGGTCAGGGGCGCCACACATACATCCCCAAAAATATCATATGACCGTGAAGTTTGTAGGTAAGAACATCATGGTGTGGGGCTTTTTCAGCTTATAGCACTGGCAACCGTCATATAATTGAAGGAAGGATGAATGCACAAGTATACTGAGACATTCTTGAAAAAAATCTGCTGCCACCTGCCAACATGATGAAGATAAAATGAAGGTAGACATTTCACAAGACAATGATCCCAAACACACAGCCAAGGAAACTCTCAATTAGTTTCAGAGAAAGAAAATAAAGCTGCTAGAATGGTCCAGACAATCACCGGACCTGAATCCAATAGAACATTTTTAGAAGGAACTAAAGCTCAGAATTCATAAATAGAGTCCTTGGAACCTTCAGGATTTGCAGAGTGTTTGTGTGGAAGAATGACCCAAATTCACACCTAAGCAATGCATGCGACTAATTTTTCCCATATATGAGGTATCTTGAAGTTGGCATCACCAACAAAGGCTTTTGTATGACGTACTAGCCACTTACTGACATTGGACATATCGATACATCATATTTTGCGGTGCGTTCCCACAAATGGTACTTTCGATACTTCCTGTGAATCTTGCAGGCACAGTAGATGTGCCTGCCTTATCACTGCCAGGAGCTCAGTTTCAGTGATAGCCAATGCCTGCACCATGCTTAGCTGTTTAACCTCCTAAATGCTGCAATCAATAAGTCATTGCAGCATTTAGGAGGCTGGGAGAGGGAATGCGCTCTCTCTTCCGCCCGATCGGGACCCTTGCAATGTAATCACGGGGTCCCTGCCTACAATGGCCTCTTAGGCCATGCCAGGAGCATCAGGAACAACCAGATCTATAAAACTGTGGTGCAAGTTAAAGGGAACCTGTCATCAGAAATTTAGCTTTAAACCTAAAAGTTTCCCCCTCTGCAGCTCCTGGGCTGCATTCTAGCAATGTTCCTGTACTTTTTGTGGCCCCTTTTAAACCAAATTAAATACATTATAAACTTGTACCTTTTGCTATGTAAATTTTGTAAATCGTCCATGGGGGCGGGCTCTCTGCTGACCATTGCTGTTCCTCCAGCAGATTTACGCCGCCCCCCAACACTGAATTTCATATCTCAGGGCGCCGCCCCTGGGCGCCCGTGGTCCCGCGCATGCGCTGTGCGACTGTAGCGGGACTGTGCACTGTGTGCACGTGTGACCGCTGGTGATGTTTTGCGCAGGCACGAGGTTATGGGCGGCGCTGTGAGTGTCATCAGCAAGTGCCGCCCATAACCTCGTGACCGCACTTTCCCCTCTTCCTCCAGCGTTCTGCTCAAGCGCTTGCTGGCCAGATGACCCGACATCACTTCTTTCCCATCTTGCCCTGCTGCAGGGTAAGATGGGAAGGAGGTGACGTCGGGTCACTTGGCCGGCGAGCGCTTGCGCAGAACGCTGGAGGCAGTGGGGGAAAGCGCGTCCACGAGATTATGGGCGGGTACTTGCGATGCAATCACAGCGCCGCCCATAATCTCGTGCTTGTGACACACGTCACCAGCGATCCTGGTGTGGGCGGCACCTCGGGCGCAGTGGGCGGCGTCCTGATGGATGAAATGGAGCGTGGGGGGACAGCGTCAATGTGCTGGAGGAACAGCAACGGTCAGCAGAGAGCTCGCCCCCATGGACGATTTACAAAATTTACATAGCAAAAGGTACAAGTTTATAAAGTATTTAATTTGGTTTAAAAGGGGGCACAAAAAGTACAGGAACATTGCTAGAAGGCAGCCCAGGAGCTGCAGAGGGGGAAACTTTTAGGTTTAAAGCTAAATTTCTGATGACAGGTTCCCTTTAACCCCTTCAGTGAATACCATTGAAAAAAGTAGTAAAAACTGTTTTTTCAGCATAGAGCTGACAAAAAAGTGTAATAAATACGCATTCAAAAAGTTATACATAATTAAAAATGATATCAATGAAAATGTAATCTTGTTCTGCAAGAAACAAGCCCCCAAACAGATCCATTAGAGAGAAAACAAAAAAGCTATAGCTCTCAGATTATAGCATCGCAAAAACATTTTTTTTTTCTATAAAATTGTTTTTATTGTGTAAAGGGGAAAAAAAAACCAATTCCTGAATTGCTGTTTCTTCTTGATTCTGCAGAATAAAAAGCGATCAAAAAATATTATGTGTCCCAAAATGGTACCAATAAATACTCCAATTTATCCCATAAAAAAACAAGCCCTTGAATGACTGTCAGTAGAAAAGTAAGATACCATAGCCTTCAAAATACGGTAATGCAAAAAACAGTTTTTAGTGTGATAGTAGCTTAAGCTTGAAAAAAATAAATACATCTAGTATTTTCTGTAATTGTACTGATCTGTTGAATAAAGCTGCCTAATCACTTATACCGCAAGGTAAATGGGGTAAAAAAAGTAAAATAAAGCCAATTGTTCAACTGTTGTTGATTTGTTGTTTGCCTCCCAAGGATCGTAGTACAGTGCAACTCACATTTATCCTGCAATCCATGGTGAGCACTTACACCAGGGATTACGTGTAAATCTCTGAAAAACATGATTTAGACAATATTCCCTACGGAAAATTGCTTGTAATGATGGAATCCCTTTGAACTGCCATCTGGCCTACAGTCCATTGGTGTCCATCGTTTTACTTGTATTTTTTGGTATACACTAAAGTGCGGTCAACAACATTTGAAAAGAAGGACACCGCTAAACATAAGCCAAACAGAGTACAGATTAACTCTGCTGCCTCATTAATGAATGGGTCCATCAGGGATTTTACCTGAATCACGTATTTCGGAGATGAAGATGGAAACTCTAACGTAAGTGCTCAGCATAGAGCACGATAAATGTCAACTGAGCCAAAATGCTCTGTACCCCAAATTCCCACCAATAGCATTCAACTTAATGCATAAAAAACAAGCCCCCACTCAGGTTTCTCATCTATTAACTCAAATATTGGGGGCTACCACATTGCTGGTAGCACAAAGGATCTAAAAAAGCAATACAGCTCACCCCCTTAAAAAAGAAATCCAGCAAACTCTGCACTTCCAAATCCAAATGCCCCTCTCCCTTCTGAGCACCACAATGTGCCTAAACTACATTTAGCATCCACATGATTGGCACTGTTGTAGTGAGGAGAGCCCAAGAAAAATACTGAGTGTGTGTCTTCAGAAACATGAGCTGGGCACAATGTATGGGCACTACAATGTACTGGGCACTACAAGAAATTGCACAAAAAATTATATGGTGCATTTTCTCCTGTTATCCTTGTGAAAATAAAAAAATAAGGCTAAAACATCATTTTTTTGTGGGGAAAATTTGATTTTTTTTATTTTCACGACTCAACATCATAAAATTCTGTGATACACCTGGAAGTTCAAGGTTCTCACCACAAAACTAGAAATATTCCTTAAGGGGTGTAGTTTGCAAAATTTGGCCACTTTTGGGGGGTTTCCACTGTTTTGGCACATCAAGAGCTCTCCAAACTCAACAATGGCACCCGCTATTTATTTCAGATGATTTTGCTTTCCAAAAGGCAAATGGTGTGCCTTCCCTTCCGAGCCCTGTCGTGCACCCAAACAGTTGTTTTCCATCACATATGGGGTATAGGCGTTCTTAGGAGAAATTGCACAACAACTTGTACAGTGCAATTTCTCCTGTTACCCTTGTGAAAATAAAAAAAATTGAGGCTAAAACAATATTTTTGTGGGGAGAATACGATTTTTTATTTTCACGCCTCAGCTAGGCACAACAGAGGCTCACCAAATGCAACATGGTGTCCGGTATCGATTCCAGCTGATTTTGCATTCCAAAAGTCAAATTGTAATCCTACCCTTCCGAGCCCTGCCATGCTCTCAAACATTAGTCTTTCACCACCTATGGGGTATCGTGGTACTCAGGAGAAATTGCACAACAAATTGCTGAGTTCATTTTCTCCTAATAACTTTGTGAAATTGAAACATTTTGGTCTAAAGCTCCATTTTTGTGGGAAAAAGTAAAATTTTAATTTTCTTCATTCCACGTTGCTTTAATTTCTGTGAAGAACCTAAATGGTTAATAAACTTCTTGAATTTGGTTTTGGGTAGCTTGAGTAATGCAGGTTTAAAAATGTTGTCAATTTTGTGTATTTTCTGTCATATAGGCCCCTGAAAGTCAATTCAAATGTGATGTGGTCTCTAAATGATTGGATTTGCTAATTTTGTTGGAAAAATTAGAAATTGCTGATGAACCTTTAACCTTTCTAAGTTCCTAACAAAAAAAAAATTATGTTTCATAATTGGTGCTAATGTAAAGTACACATGTGGGAATTGTTATTTATTAAGTATTTTGTGTGACATAAATCTCTGGTTTAAGGGAATAATAATTAACAGTTTGAAAAAAATTTAAAATTTTTTGCCAAAATTCCGATATTTCCACTGTCATGAAGTACAATGTGTCATGAAAGAACAATCTCAAAATCACCGAGATCCGTTGAAGCGTCCCACAATTATTACCACATAAAGTGACACTGGTCAGAATTGTAAAATTTTGCTGTGTCATGAAGGTTGAAAAAAGGCTTTGGTGGTTAGGGGTTAAATACATTTCATTAAGCATGTTCAATACTTTTTTCTTGAGTCATTTCTCATTATTATACATCACTATGGGTACACATCATCTATCGTTTGATTTCTTTGCTTTGTGGATTGGATGGGTTGTTACCGACATCTGGTGAGAAATTCATGTCACTAGCACCTTTAGAAATATATTCACTTAGAAAATTGGTGACACATTCAATACATATTTTACCCGCTGTATATATGAAGGTGGGGATAGGTAATCTTTTAAGGTCATCATTAAAATGGAAGGAATTATATACAGTAACCATTAAAAGCCTTTCTGTATATAAAAGAAAAACTGCCTCTAGAGAAATCTATAAAGGCCAAACTCCAAAGCTATATAGATATCAGACTTCAAAGTATAGAAGCCAGTCACAACTGTGAAAAGTAGTTTAGGCCTAAAATAAAGCTTTTTTTAAAGAAAAAAATAGAACAACACAATTCCCAGTTAAGAGTAAAAGTTTATAGTATGAATTCGTCAGCAAAAAAAAAAATAATCATGTACCGATTTATCAACTTCCCATTTAAAGGGGTTGTCCACTACTAAGACACCCCCTTCACATGTTACCTCAGGTAAAATAATAAAGGCTATAATCACCTCCTGTATCGCCGATGTCCCAGCTGTGCAATAGCTTATGTCCCTGGGGCCCACGTGGGGTTGTGTCACGCTCCCCGGGTCCTCTGCTCCGCTCCCCGGCTCACCTGCCACGCTCCCCGCTCTCCAGCCTCCATTGCCCGCGCTTCCCAGGCCTCCTGGTCCCCGCTCCCGGCGCCCGTCGGCTTCCCAGCCTCTGCCCGGCTCTGCTGCTTCCTCCTTTCAGCTTCCTGCCCTGGCTTCTGGCACCCGGGCCGCGCGCATGCGCATTAGGGCGCGCGCGCGGTCACTGACCCTTTCTTAAAGGGCCAGTGTCCACTAACAGGAAATGATGCACTAAGGTACAGGGTATAAAGGGGTTTAATGTCCAAGGGGGCGGGGCCTGTTCTTCGTGTTTCCCAAGCTAGGAGTCAGGTCCCCTTGTGTTTCTGTGAGATACTTACCTCTGTCTCTTCTAGAGCCGATCCTGCATTGCCATCCGGTCCTGCTGTATCTCGAACCCCGAACGCTGCCTATCTGCCATCCTGACAGTCCGTACCATCTCTGTTCCCTGCGGTGACCCGTCATCTCGCTCCAACGGTTCCGGACCCCGCCTGACATCATCCCGGCTTCCGAACCTGAGCTCCGTCACCCGGACCACCATCAGTGACCCCGTGGTCCCAGGGACTTCTCCATTGTGCTCTACTGCACGGACTGTCCTGCTACCTAAAGTGCTCCGGCTACCGGACTCCTTTCCCTCATCGGGGAGTTCGGCCCAGTGGATCCACCTCCCGGGTCTGCCCATCCATCTGGCCCTAACAGTAAGAACAGGCCATGGATCCCGCCGAAGCACTAGCGGCCTTGCATGAGGAACTCCAACGCCAGCGTGAAGTCCAGACCCGCATGCTGAACTTTATGACTTCCGTGGACGCCCGCTTGAACACGCTACAAGCCTCGGTCACATCTTCAGCGCCCCAGGCCTCCACTAGTCAATCCACGGCTCCCGCTCCCGTGGCAGCCTCCCCGGATGCTTCCAGACTTCGTTTGGCCTCACCACCCCGGTACGCCGGTGATCCTAAGACCTGCAGGGGGTTTATAAACCAATGCTCCCTCCATTTCACGCAGCTGCCGCATTTGTTTGCCTCCGACCAAGCCAAGGTCGCCTTCATAATGTCACATCTAGAGGGCGAGGCACTGGCGTGGATGAACCCCTTGTGGGAGAAGGAGGACCCTATGACCAAGAACCTCCAGGAGTTCCTGCAGGCCTTTCGCGGCACCTTTGACGAGCCTGGACGCGCCTCCGCGTCTGCTTCATCTCTTCTCCGGTTACGTCAGGGAACTCTGACGGTGGGTCAATACGCCATCCGTTTCCGCACCTTGGCTTCAGAACTCGGCTGGAATAACGAGGCTCTAACCGCCGCCTTCTGGGAAGGACTCTCGGGTCGAATCAAAGATGAGCTGGCTGGTCGTGACGTACCGTCCACCTTGGACGCTCTGATTACCCTAGCGACTAGAGTGGACATTCGCTTTCAGGAGCGCTCCAAAGAGGTGTCCCATGAGAGACGTCCAGTAAGGCATTCCTCTCCTCCACAGAAGCCCGCCGTACTCCAGTCAACGGCCTCTGGTGTCCCCGTCCATGAGCCCATGCAGATTGACCGTGTGCGACAGTCTGAACAACGTCGAGCAGAGCGGCTCGCCAAGGGCCTCTGCTTCTACTGCGGAGAAGGCACACACCTGCTACGCTCCTGTCCAGAGAGGCCGGGAAACTCCAAAGCCTAGGGTTGGTAGGAGAGGCCACCCTAGGTGCTGGGACTCTCTCAGACCCGGTTACATGGACTGTGCAAGTGACAACGGGAGAGACGCGGTTCACGGCTGAGGCATACCTCGATTCTGGGGCAGCAGGCAATTTCATCCAGCAGGCCACGGTGGACAAGTACCAGGTGCCTGTAACTCCACTCGCCAAACCTCTTGTGATTGCCTCTGTGGATGGGAGACCCCTCTCTGACACCATCTCCTGGATCACCAAGCCGCTTGAACTGCGTATCGGTGCTCTGCACACCGAGAACATCGCTCTCTACGTCCTCCCACACATGTCACATCAAATCCTGCTGGGCCTTCCTTGCTTGCGGACACACGAACCCTCAGTCAGCTGGGGCACTGGTGATATCACTCGATGGGGGCCTTCTTGTCATGAGAACTGTCTGAAGACCATACAACCCATCCGGCGACCTCCGGTTCCAGAGTCCCTACCGGGACTGCCCTCAGCCTATTGGTCCTTCGCGGACGTCTTTGATAAGAAGGAGTCAGAGGTACTTCCGCCACATCGTCCTTACGATTGTGCCATTGACCTGCTCCCGGGAACTACACCACCTCGAGGACGGATATATCCACTGTCTCCAGCCGAAACAAGGGCCATGTCTACGTACATCACAGAGAGCCTGGCTAGGGGATTCATTCGGAGATCCTCCTCTCCTGCTGGAGCAGGCTTCTTCTTCGTAAAGAAGAAAGAGGGCGACCTACGCCCATGCATAGACTACCGGGGATTGAACCAAATCACCGTAAAAAACAAGTACCCCCTGCCGCTCATCCCCGAATTGTTTGATCGGCTCAGAGGAGCTCGTGTGTTCACCAAGTTGGATCTTCGGGGTGCCTACAACCTGGTCCGTATCCGCTCGGGGGACGAATGGAAGACCGCGTTCAACACTCGCGATGGGCACTATGAATATTGCGTGATGCCCTTCGGCCTGTGTAACGCACCAGCAGTCTTCCAAGAATTAGTGAACGACGTGTTCCGGGACCTTCTCTACGTCTGTGTGGTGGTATATCTGGATGACATCCTTGTCTTCTCTCCGGACCTCCAGACCCACCGAGAGAACGTGCAACTGGTTCTACAAAGACTGCGAGAGAATCGTCTGTACGCCAAATACGAGAAGTGTGTCTTCGAACAGTCTTCTCTCCCCTTCCTGGGTTACCTCATCACCGATACCGGACTGCAGATGGATCCAAAGAAGGTCTCTTCTATTCTCAACTGGCCTCCTCCTTCTGGACTGAAGGCAATCCAACGCTTTCTGGGATTCGCCAACTATTACCGCCAGTTCATTCCTCACTTCTCTGCTCTGACTGCTCCTCTCTCCGCCTTGACCAAGAAGGGGGCTAATCCAAAGGACTGGTCACCTGCGGCCGACGCCGCGTTTGGCTCTCTAAAGCGAGCCTTTGCCTCCTCTCCTGTACTCCACCGTCCAGAGTTAAACCGCCAGTTCACCTTGGAGGTGGATGCCTCCTCCTCGGGAGCCGGAGCAGTGCTCATGCAGAAGTCCTCCTCCGGGAAGATGGTGACTTGCGGTTTCTTCTCCAAGAGCTTCTCCGCGCCTGAACGCAATTACACCATCGGTGATCGAGAGCTATTGGCAGTCAAACTGGCTCTGGAGGAATGGCGCTATCTTCTGGAAGGAGCAGTGTACCCCGTCATTATTTACATGGACCACAAAAACCTGGAATACCTGCGGTCTGCTCAGCGACTAAACCCACGGCAAGCCAGGTGGTCCTTGTTCTTTGCCAGGTTCGACTTCCAGCTCCATTTCCGACCTGCGGACAAGAATGTACGCGCTGATGCCTTGTCTAGGTCTTTCATGCCCATGGAGCAAGAGGAGGAGACATCCCAACCCATCATCTGTCCTAGTAAGATTATTCCGGTGGCTCCTGTCACCCTGGCCCAGATACCGCCTGGGAAGACCTATGTCTCTGAGACTGACAGGCAAAAAGTGTTACACTGGGGCCATGCCTCGAAAACAGCCGGTCATGCTGGTCAGAAGAGAACATGGACTGCGATTGTACGTCATTACTGGTGGCCATCCCTTCGCACGGACGTCGCCTCTTTTGTCTCTGCCTGCTCCTCTTGTGCCAGGAACAAGACGCCCAAACACCTGCCATATGGCCGTCTTCTGCCTCTGCCTATACCCTCAGTTCCCTGGCAACACATTGCTATGGACTTTATTACGGACTTGCCATTGTCCTCCGGACACACAGTCATATGGGTCGTGGTGGATCGGTTCTCTAAAATGGCCCATTTCGTCCCTATGGCAGGACTGCCCTCTGCCCAGGAACTCGCGGACGCCTATATACATCACATCTTCCGCTTGCATGGCTTTCCATCACATATTGTGTCCGACAGAGGAACTCAGTTCACCTCCCGCTTCTGGAGGGCTCTCTGTAAACATCTGGGAGTAACTCTGGACTTTTCTTCGGCCTACCATCCTCAGTCGAACGGCCAAGTGGAACGGGTCAATCAGATATTGACCTCCTTCTTACGTCACTACGTCAACGCCCATCATGACGATTGGTCCACGCTTCTTCCTTGGGCTGAATTCTCCCATAATCACCACGTCAGTGAGTCCTCCTCCAGTTCTCCCTTCCATGTCGTCTATGGACTACAGCCGTCTGTTCCATTGCCTGTATCCTCTTCCTCGGATATCCCTGCTGCTGATGCAGTACTCCGTGACTTTACAACCATTTGGGACTCAGTAAAGGCATCCCTTGCACGTGCATCTCTGCGGATGAAGAGACACGCGGACAAGAGACGTCTGGATCCTCCATGTTTCTCTCCAGGAGATCTCGTCTGGCTTGCTTCTAAGTACGTCTGATTGAAGTTACCATCCTACAAGCTGGGACCCCGCTACATCGGACCGTTTAAAGTCCTCGGCAAGATCAATGAGGTCTCCTACAAACTGCAGCTCCCGGCCACGATGAGGATTCCCAACTCCTTCCACGTCTCTCTGCTCAAGCCGGTTGTCCTTGGTCCCTTCTCCGCTGCTGCCAGCCCGGCTCCTCCTCCTATTGCTGAGGACGACATCTATGCGGTAAGGGATATCGTGGCCATGAAGACCGTACGAGGTCGGCAGTTCTTCCTGGTGGACTGGGCAGGGTATGGTCCGGAGGATAGGTCCTGGGAGCCCCGGGAGAATGTGGGTACTCCTCTGATCCGTGCCTTCCTGTCCCGGTTGCGGGGAGGGGGGCGTGGGGGGGGTACTGTCACGCTCCCCGGGTCCTCTGCTCCGCTCCCCGGCTCACCTGCCACGCTCCCCGCTCTCCAGCCTCCATTGCCCGCGCTTCCCAGGCCTCCTGGTCCCCGCTCCCGGCGCCCGTCGGCTTCCCAGCCTCTGCCCGGCTCTGCTGCTTCCTCCTTTCAGCTTCCTGCCCTGGCTTCTGGCACCCGGGCCGCGCGCATGCGCATTAGGGCGCGCGCGCGGTTACTGACCCTTTCTTAAAGGGCCAGTGTCCACTAACAGGAAATGATGCACTAAGGTACAGGGTATAAAGGGGTTTAATGTCCAAGGGGGCGGGGCCTGTTCTTCGTGTTTCCCAAGCTAGGAGTCAGGTCCCCTTGTGTTTCTGTGAGATACTTACCTCTGTCTCTTCTAGAGCCGATCCTGCATTGCCATCCGGTCCTGCTGTATCTCGAACCCCGAACGCTGCCTATCTGCCATCCTGACAGTCCGTACCATCTCTGTTCCCTGCGGTGACCCGTCATCTCGCTCCAACGGTTCCGGACCCCGCCTGACATCATCCCGGCTTCCGAACCTGAGCTCCGTCACCCGGACCACCATCAGTGACCCCGTGGTCCCAGGGACTTCTCCATTGTGCTCTACTGCACGGACTGTCCTGCTACCTAAAGTGCTCCGGCTACCGGACTCCTTTCCCTCATCGGGGAGTTCGGCCCAGTGGATCCACCTCCCAGGTCTGCCCATCCATCTGGCCCTAACAGGTTGTGATGTAACACGTCCAATTAGCTCCAGCTTCTGTCTCTCCACCTTCGGACGAAACAAGCAATGTACAGGAAGTGAGTGCAGCCACAGCAATCACTTCCTGTTAATTAACTCGTTTGGTCCAAAGGCGGGGAGACAGAAGCCGGCACTGATTGGATGAAAGGCTCGCGTGACGTCAGAGCGTTGCGTAAGCCCCGGGAATGTGAACTGTGGCACCGCTGGAATAGCACCGGTACAGGTGGTGAGTATAGGCTATATTATTTTACCTGGAGAAACACGTGGAGTCAGAAGGGGTTGTCCTAGTAGTGGATAACATCTTTAAATGAATGGAATCTTCTAGTTTCGGTAAAACAGTGTTCCTCATCTGCAGTTTGCTTTAAAAAAAACAACTGTGCTCCGCTCAAACCTCCATGTATCCAGTTCTTAGTCTCCATTACCGCTCCTGATGACTGCCATTGTCTGCAGTGCCAATGTCACATTGATAGCACTGTAGCCAATCAGTGAACTCGGCAGCTCACAATCGGTGGTTCATGTAGTTCGTCTGAGCTCACTTTTTGGCTGCAGTTCTGTCGACGTAACGTAACATCAACACTGCAGATGTACTGCCCCAGCAATGGTCGAACCGCTCGAATCCGGTCATCGCTACTCGTGGCTCGAGGGTCTCCTGACCCGGGGGCTCAGTGCCACTGAAATGTAATGGGGGAATATTTACAGGGGATTAGATAGTTCATGATGCCACCCGTTGTTTGCGGTAACGGGGAGTACCGCCGCTGCCGTTGGGAGTACCTGGGGTGATGGAATGGGAGCAGCCAGATGACGTTACCCTCCACGGGTAGAGAAGGCCCCGGGACTCTGGATGGTAGAATTGCAGGGGAACGCAGGCTCGCTGGGAGCAGGGGGTGATCAGATACTCACTCAGAAGGAAAGCAGACGCTGACAACATAGTAAACCAAGTCTCTGGGTGCCGCTGCCCTCTTGGGGGAGCTCGTTCAGGTCTCCATCCCCTGCAGTACTGCCTGATGTTTTAGAGCCTGCCTCCATGCACAAATTTTAGTAGTGTCCAAGTGGCCCGTAAGCTTGAAGCTGTCTGGGCCCTGCTCCCCACTTTTTGTGTGAAGGAGCTGTGCTCTCAGGAGCTCACGCTTTGGATTTCAGTGGGCTGCTTGGTTGCAAAGCCCTATCCCCCTCGTTGCGCTAGTGCCCCCGATCTCTGAGCTTCGTGGGGACAGTCCATAAAGGCCCTATCCTCCGCAGGTTAATTGCCGGGTTGCTTGAAGCCTCTCCCCGACCTAGGGTCAAGTACCCCACCGTGCTTTCGGTCGCAGACCGGCTGTTGTACTTGCTGATGACCGTCCTCCGAGACTCAGCCGGGCACCCAGTCCCAATATCCCACGACCGGGTCTCCAACTCCTCCAGGTCCAGACCACCGTCTGCAACCCAATCTTCTCCTCCCCGGGAGCCGCACACTCCCTCCTAGCTCCTCACTGCTCGAGGGCTGCCACTCAACTCTCCTCTCACTTCACTCCCCTGGAGCCAACTTACTTGTCACCTCCCACCTCCCTGCCTGACCGCTAGGTGAGCGGCCCTATTCCAGCTTAGCAGCCCACTGGTGTGCCTGACAAAGTGTGGTGCGAGGTGTGATTGGGATTTTTGGATGCTGATGGAGGCAGTGCTGCAGGTTGGGAACTCGGAACCAAGATGGGTTGAGTCCTGCACTGGGAGATAAAGAGAGTACAGTACCCTGTGATGACCTGACTAGTCCAGGGTCGTCACACAGACAATATTAGACTCAGCGACAGATCTGTGGAGGGTGAGCAAAGCTTGGATTGTTTTTTAAAGCAAGCCACAGCTGGAGGACAGGACAATTTGCATTACAATCAAAGATGAAGCAAATGTTATACTGACACTTTCAGTAGCGTATGCAGTGTCAATTTAATGTTTGTTCAATAACGGCTTGTAAAAGTGAAGTTGACGATTGTTATTTTTCCTCCCAGGATTCAATATACCGCAATGGCTTCTTAACGTGAGGTCAGCAATGAAATTCAGGCAGCACAATGCTAACAGGAACAGCCCAGAGCGCCCGCTAAGCTTCTCTACTGATGTTTACTCCATAGAAATTCCTGCCAAGATTAATCAGTTATCTGAGGAATTAAAATGGGTTTAAAGTTTGTTTTAGTTAAACAAATGGATAAAGAAAGACCTACTTTGTAACCAATTGAGGTGCGTTATGGTGGTCAAACATGGCTCATACCTTCCCTGCTCTGATGCCACACGACTAAGGAGTAGTTTAAACATAGAGGGGTTTTTTTTATATCCCCTCCAAGATGATATTAAAACTTATTGCAGTCTTGATTATCTGCCATTGAATGATTGATTTTTGATTTTATAGTCTATAAAGTCTATAGCAGTTAATAAAATGACTAAACCTCAAATGCAGGTGTCAAACCAACGATTCTTATCACTTTATAACATGGTACTTGTAAATAGTTAAATATTAGATCCATTTTCTTTTTTGGATAACTCTTGAAGGTATCTAAATCCTATAGCTGTCTAAAGTTACAAAAAGTCCCAAAAAGTGAAATACCCAAAAAGTCAAATATTGTACAATTTTCATAAAAAAAGGGAAAGATGAGGTATATCTGAAGTTCATCTGTTAGGCTCTGGTCACTTTTAATATCACAGAAACACTAGGTCACAATACTGCTCTACATACACAATATAGGACTACAGGATGCAGCAAGCTACTATGATAATTAGACATCAGCGAACCTATTTGGTTCACGTTCACCAAGTTCAGATTTGGTACAAGCCTTGGCCAATTCAGCTAGGGCTCGGCTACCTGAGCACTTTGCTCAAAAGTCGGTATTGTTCGGTAACTGTTTGCCGAAAACCCACTCCCAGCCCCATCACAGCCATGTGAAATATTAGCATTGCTTTGATTGCCAGGGAAATCACTGTAAAAAAAAATGAAGCAAAAGGGTTAAAGCACGACATACTTACCGGGTCTCCCCGTGGCTGTAACTGCTCCTGCGGCTGTACGTCTGGGGACACTGATTATCCCTCATACATTCACTGCTTTCAATGCCCACCGGCCTGTCTGATTGGCTGCAGTCAGACCCTTCCCTCAGACAGCTTCTGTGATTGCTTGCAATCACAGACGATATCCACTGGTCTATTATATCGAGGTGTAATATAAATAAATAAAATGGAGTAGGGTCCCCCCATCTAGTGATACCAGCACAAATAATGTCCACCACTACAGGCTGTAGCCCCCAGCCATGCACTTATCTTGGCTGTGTACCCGGCTCTTCCCGATTTGCCCTGGTGCGGTGGCAATAGGGGTAATAAAGGGTCAATCACAGCTCACAACTACACTTAAGCTGGGTTTACACACTGCAACATCGCAAAGGACATCGCTGTAACGTCACCGGTTTGGTGACGCAATAGCGACCTCCCTAAGTCTCTGCTAAGTCTCTGGTGAGCGTTCAAACAGGCAAACCTGGCCAACAACTCAACAGCGATCCGGACCTGCAGAGCGACCTAGCTGGTTGTTTGGGGACGTTGATAAGCAGCCTTTTGAAAGGGAAGTTGCTAACAAAGTCGCTGCAAAGTCTTCACACACTGAAACTTCATGCTGCACAGCGGGAAACAAAGGACCTAGGAATGGTCCTGAACGATTTGTAACGATTACAACTTCACAGCAGGGGCCGGGTCGCTGATAGGTTTCACACACTGCAACATCGCAAACAACATCGCTATTGCGTCACAAAACCGGTGACGTTACAGCGATGTCGTTTGAGATGTTGCAGTGTGTAAACCCAGCTTTACAGTCACATTGGAGACTTGTTAAGAATGGCTTGCTTTATTGCTTCCGTATTTTCTTTCTTTTACAGCCCCTTACATCATTTTACAATACTGGCGTCCCATTGAATTCAGTGGGTTTGGTATATTTGCTGATCTGTTTGTCGAACAGCTTGGTGAACACCGGGAAGCTCGGTAAAGATTGGTGAACCGAACTTTGAAAGGTTCGCTCATTTCTAATGATAATGGCTAAGGCAGCACTGGTGCAAAATACTGATGAAACAAACACTCATATACCTACCTTTCATACTGTAGATTGTCCAGTATTACAAATTTACACAGATCAGATTTGTACGGGGTGGTGCACACTGTCTGGCTTTCACCCTCTTAGTGACGCCCATGCTGTTAGCTCAGTTGGGCTGCCCAGCACTTTATAATTACACTCCACAAGGTCAGACACCCCAATTCTGGTCACTTTTATATCATGCAGTGCCATTTTTCATGTCAAAACTAAGGACAACCCAGCATGACCTGATTGTTCCCATTATGATTCAACATAGTAGAGTACTGTTGTCATCAATACGTAGGGCAGATTTGGCTCCACCATGCAAATGTGAACAGAGCCCAACAGATACACAAATACTTGATAGGGTCTGGTATTCACCAAGAGGCTTCTCGGCTAATACCAATCGACTGGTGGATATTAACACTGTCCAATCTGTAAAGAGGAGTATGCACTTAGGATACCTATTGGTCCAAAGACTAGGGGGAATATTCTACAGGAACACGCTAATCCATCATGCCCCATCCATCTTTATACCCAGAAATGTGTCATTGGGAAGAGTCAGAAGACTTCCATATACATTAGTTGTTGATGCAAACAATCACACTAGTGATGTCTATTGTTTTTCTTAGTACTGATAAATAATACTGCACAATGACATACTGTAATTTGTCTGCAGAAAGTATTCACATCCTTATACAAGCACACCATTGTATTCACAGTGGGAAATAAGAGCTATACCAAGCCCTGTGTACCTTAATAAAGCGGAATTACGGAAAGTATTGTGTTAATCTTATGGAAATCTTTATATTAAATCCCCACATGCTATCTGAATACTTAAATTATTAGCAAGCATGTAAATAATATATTTTGCAAGTTTACAAGAGGACAGATTTTCTAGGGTGCATGAGAAAAATTACCCCTCATTAGAAGGCTGATGGTAGGTTTGTTTCTAATGGAAGGAAGACCAGAAATTGAAAATATAGAAAAGAGAAGTATAAAGCATTAGTAACACTTAAGAAGAATCTAACTATACTGTATATATGCTTATGCTGCATTTTCAAAGACAATTCCAGTAATGAGTTTACATGGTCAGTCCACTCCTCTAATACTGAGAAATCAACATTTAAATTGATATGCTAATGAGTTTGAAGAGCTATTGTACGTAGATCTGAAGCCACTGCCGCTCCAGCTCTATTCCCCTCCCATGCCGCCTCCTCTGGTAGTGATATAGGGTAATAATATAGGATGTTGAGAAGATAGGATGGCCGCAACCGACTGCAGGGTGAGTAACAGTTGGAAGTTGGGTTTGGCTCATGGGGGAGGAGCTTGTGCTGAGGGAAAGAGACAGATGCCATCTTAGAGTTCAGTTGAGGAATGACCAGAGTGAGTGCGGACATAGAGGTCCTTCAGGTCATTTTTGTCACATTCTAAGGGTGATTTGTGGTAGGAAGGAGTGAAAAACCAAGCAAGGTTAGCGAAAAATTACCACAGAATTTCAGAAGGTGGTTACACCCAGAGACAAGCCCGGCAGTGAAATCTGGGACTGATCAAGGAGCCAAAAGCTATCCTTCTGGGTAGGCTCTGTAGACAGACGCTTAGTAGCAGGCCTTGGGTAGCTTACAGCTGAGAGGAAGTGGGCCGACAGAGTAAGTAATGAACTTGAGACGAGAATGCAGTCCTAGGGTGTAGAACCGCATAGGGACTAGGGGGATTCTCATGAATGGTATTTTTGTGCTAAGCTGAGTGGTGGCAGAAGGTCTAAAAATAATTGGACCATGATTAAGACAACTTGTTGAAATGCGTCGTTCTGAACTGGGGCTAGAATTTACTTTTGCATGTCCCTGGATTTTTTATTCATTCTATTATTCCAATAAAGAAAGAAAATTTTTTTTATTCAATATAAGTCTGCGCTGGATTCATACATCTTTATTGCTATTGCTTGGTATTCCTAACCATCCGTGCGCTGGATCTCCACTACGGGACTGCAATATTGGTGAGCTGAACAATTTATTCTGTTTCTATTCTAAAAATAATTGGTACAATAACATCACCTCAAGGGAACATTGAGGGACTGTGTCTTGTGGTACATTGTATTATGGAAATATTAAATAAGTTACGTGTCAACTACATATTCTGCTTGTTCGTCCACCAATAACTTCAGTAAAATCTTGTTTATGAAGAACCAGTGGTCTCCTTCCTTGAACTTTCTAAAAACTGGTCCTTGCCAGCCCACGCCTATAGTAGCATGTGGCCTGCAGGTGCATACCAACCGAAGTTCTAAAGGCCACACACACAACCAGGACCACGCTTGTCCTGTTAAGTGGGGCGATGGCGTCTACTGGAGGGAATCCCTTGCGCACAACTACCGCTTTGTGCTCACACTTTACATGAGTTCAGTCAAAGGAGACATCAAACAAGCAAGAGGAGGTGTCCTGGTCAGGGAATAGAGCTGGACTGACAGAGGCTTCAGATCTACCATAGACATTTGGATATCACTTCAAATACTGATTTCTCAGGAATGGACTGACCATGCAAAGAAATTACTGGACTTGTTTTTGAAAGAGTCACATTCACATAAGTATATTTTGGGGTGTGAAATCATGCTGACAGATTCCTTTTCAGGTCCCCAAACAAATTAGGTTAAATTCAGTTGAATCCATTGATTTAGAATGCAATGAATGACTATCGGATGTGTATGGAGGCCTCCGGACTCTCCCCTGACAGATGATGAAAGGTCAGGCTGTTGGCTCTTCAATGGACTATTGTTTTGTTTTCAGGGGAGATAAGTCCTCTGCTTTCTCCTCTCTCTCTGTGAATAACACATGAATCTCGGACAATCATGTGTATGGGAGACCAGAAGAGATAGATGTCTGTCGAAAGAAGGTTCAGCCATCAGCTATCTCATAAATATGGCCAGCCTATTCTTTCTTGAGGTTCAGTGCTAATTTTTGAGCGTGAAATATTCCATTCATTAGAGCTAAAAGGAAAATCTACCGATTAGTGACCTTCTGACATGTCAAAGACCTCTGTAGAGAGCAGCGAACGCTCTGTCATCTTCTTACACATATCGGTAGTTAGTCAGCAGATCATTTATGGTTTGTTTTTGAAGTTTGTTGGTGAAAAGTAATTGACCGAGCAACAACATAAATGTACCTAACTGGTAATGTTATGACACTTAGTTTATCTGATATTTTTTCCTCAAACACCCATTTCTACCTTTCTCAGTCTCCTTGAGTGAAAAATCAACAAGCAGAATAACAATTAACCTGAAGCCATCTGGTCACCTTATGCTAAAGGTTGCACAAATTGCTTTTACTATCATTACATATGGTTAGACTAACACATTTATTTCACATAAGTGCCAGGTGATACGTTATCTCACTATTTTTGACTTCTTGGAACTATGAATTCTGCTGACAAAACGATAATAACAGGAAACAACCCTTGGGAAATCCATCAAGCATTTAACGTCCTCATGTCACTTAGAGACCAGTTACTATCTTAAAGATTCACTACGGAAAGACAAAAACATTGATTTCAAATATAAAGAAATAAAATATAACATATCCCATTATTTTTTTTAATTGATAGAAAATTGAACAAACTTTAAATAGGAACATGATGGATTTACATTTAAGATAATCAATAGTTTCATTGAGCAACAATAAAAGCTAATATACTCATTGGGAGGGAAAAGTCAAAAATCGTAAGAAGAGACAAGGGGCTTTTTTGTAACACTTTAAAGAGTGTACTTAGCAGACAAAAATATTTGTTAAAGGAGAGAAGGAGGGAATATATCAAGGGCTGTTAAAAATAGAATAGCTCCCCAAAGATTTTCATACACTGGATTTGGAATAAGGAAAAAAGAAGTCCATACACTGTAGAGCAGAAATGGAGCAAATACGAGAACATCCACCATGGGTTAAGCATATCAATTTGTTGATCACAATCTTGAAAGCACAGTGAGAATATTCTAGAAAACTACCAAATGTACAGAGCTACAAACTATTAGCACCTTGGAGGCCGATCTCATGGTTGGGGTCAATATGACCAATTTGAATAGGTTTTTTCATTGGAACTTTAACACCTAGGCATCATATTCTTCCACTACACTGGATATCAATCACTCTAGGGTAGTGTTCCTCAACTCCAGTCCTTAAGGCCCACAAAAAGATCAGGTTTTAAGAATTTTCTTAATATTGCACAGCTGATGGAATTTTTCCCCTGTGCAATAGTGAGGAAATCCTGAAAACCCATCACCTGTGCAATATTGTGGAAAACCTGAAAACATGATCTGTTGGTGGACCTTGAGGACTGGAGTTGAGAAACACTGCTCTATGATAATATTCTAGTGAATCATGAATGGTCTAGGTCTGGTCTTCTCATGCTAATTCGACAATATGCAGACAGAGTAAAATTCTGTCTAGTAGAGATGAGCAAACACAAGGTTCAGTGTTCGGACTTCTATTAAAAAAAACCCCTGAGTTTGGATGCTTTATGTATGAACCTCTCTCACTCAAACATCGTTGTGCTCGGATACGCTCGGTGCTCAGCCCAGTGCTAGCCACTTGCAGTGTTTGAATGGCTCGTACTGGGGGTAACAACAAAACGATCGGAGGTAGTGTGCACGAAAAAACAAAAACAGGAAAAACCTCGCCCACCTGCTTCCGGAAGGGATCTCTTTATGCCTGGCTGCATGTGGGCGGAGACCCAAACTGCCCAATTAGTCACTTCCATTGGTGTTCAGGTGAAGTTTGGGTTAAGAACTTTATATAAAGTCCAGCTGAAAGAGCCAAAGCGAACTTCCACGGGTTCGCTAATCTCTAATGTCTAGGACTTACCAAGTGTAGTGAAAGTCCAAGCCTAAGTTAAAAATCTCTCTCAGTTTTCCTGTTTTTGTCTCCTGCAATCTAAAATCACAAAAAGTATAAAATGAGTCAATTATGGTGCTTAACATGAGATAGCTGCAGCCATGGAAAGGTACAGGTTATGATCACGTCTACAGAAAATTCCTCATCCACTGAGCTTCACAAATAACTCGGGGCATCACAAACTTGAGTTAGCCGCAAAGTTTGAGGAGCACCCGTCCTGGTGATCGAGGCATAAGGACTCTACTATAACACCATGTGCAGGGTCATTTAACTTATTTAACCAGGATTAATTTTACAGTCTCCTGTAATAAGAAGTCATAGATCAGGATAAATTTTAAAAGTAAGCCTCTTGAGTTGAGATGGAAAGGGAAGTAAGGGGTTTGAAGCTTGGAACTAGAAAAGAGAAGGGTAAAATGTAAGCTGAAATAGGGAGGGGGTAGGAATAAATGAATTGGACGGTGTGTTCTAGGTAAAAAAAAAGGTAAAAAAAGTAGACAGTAGAACTGCAGAGAAGTTTATATTGGTATCCAAGTAGTCAAAGAGTGAGTAATGGACCTTCTATAAAGTCATGTTTTCTTTAAATATTAAGATACATGTGAATTTCTATTCTATTTTTCAAACACAAAACCATTGTTATCTTTGTTCCCCTCTCCAGGTCCTTTGTGTAGTGCAAGTGTCTCTTCTTTTGGTGCTCGTCCCGTCACCATTTTCAGCAGCTTCTTGGTAGCTGGAGGACTCATTCTGAGCAGTTTTGCGCCCAATGTCTACTTCTTGTATTTCTCATATGGAATTATGGTTGGTAAGTGATTTACTTTCAACAGTTTATTTTTATGTCCCATCATGCTCTAAAGATTATTCATCCAATCAGTTGACTATGTTCATCGGTAGGCCATACTGTAGAATGTGCAGCAGTATCTGCAAAAACGTGCGCTCCACTCTTAGGAAGAGGAATTCCATTTCTGCTCTCAGGAGAATCTTCTTTTTATTAAAATGCCATTCATAATAGAACTGTTTATTGAAAATAGTGAAACAACTTGTATTTGTATGTAGGATTTACTAAAATAATTATGATAAGCTCAGTCAGACATCAGTTTTTTACAAGCATAAGGAAAACAGACCTATTTTTTTTTTGGTCAGAGTTTCATCTGAGTGTCATCAGTTCCTCTAGTATGTGAAAAAAAATGATCTGATCTCTTCCTGTTGAGCAGTCCATGAAAATTGCACCACACTTGGAAGTGCCATTTGATTTCTTCACTGACCCGTAAGGCTGCTTTAAACGCTACGATTTATCTGACGATATGTCGTCGGGGTCACGGTTGTTGCGTGTGACACCTACGAGCGACTCCGAACGATCGCAAAAATAGCGAAAATCGTTGACACGTTCTTCATTTTTAAAATATTGTTCGTCGTTTTGAATGCAGCAGACATATTACTACATTTGACACCCTGCCAACGATGAACAACATCGTTAGTTCCGTCCGTCATCAGCGACGCGGGCATGTCGTTACGAGCAATGCTCCACGCCTCCTCCGCTCTCATTTGTGGTCCCAACTGCGTTCTGATCAGGCAGCCATGGTTGATAAGGCATACACAAATCGTAGGAGATTCTGACAGTATGGAAGTTTGGGGCGTGGAGAGGGTGAGGCAATCACACGCCAGGGTGTATGCTATGGACAATTATACGCGTCTGTCGTTGCCGGAATCGTTGGGAGGATTGCTGTGTGACAGTGTCCATATGACCACCTTGGTCAAACAATATATCTCTGAACGATGTAGCATCATTTATTAGATGGGTACGTGTGACCGCTACAAAACGACCTATGAGCGATCTCGGCAAATCGTACCAACGATCTGGGCGTGACACATCACTAACGAGATCGCTAGCAATATCGTTGTGTGGCCTTTAGACTTGCACTTTTGATTTTGATCCGACACCCGGATAAAAATCAGAAATGACTCCGCTATTTTGCATGGATCACTCGGTCCTCAGAAAATCACAGGTGTGAATGACCTCAGGTATGAGTGCTATCTATGGAAAACACGTATAGCATTCATACACAAAAAAAACAGTCTGAATGAGGCCTAAGTTTAAGGTCACACTTGCGTATCGCTTCTGATGAGAGAGCAATAGATGCGATATGCTAATGACCCTCGGCTTAGGCTCTGCTCCGAGTGTGATCGCAGTGTCATGTGATAGTGATCCTATCGTCAGATCGCATCACAGCTGCAGAGGAGGGGGAGGGTTTAATCCCCCAATCTCCTCCATTGTCAGCCTGTTTGTATATCGCACTGCACTTGGATAACATTCGAGTGCAGTCTGATGTTTTTCTCGCACTCATAGACTTGAATGGGTGCAAGTAACATGCCTCTCACAGACAATCGCATGCTGCTATTTGTTCCTCTGTCCGATTAGGGCTAAGGAAAGACACGCAGATCTGAGCTGCAACATTGTCTTAGGCCTCAAACACACATCCGTGAAACACGTGCGTGTTTGGTCCGTTTCCATATATACCGGAGACACGGACAAACGTGCACCAATGTTATGCTATGTTTGAGGTCACACGTGCATTATTCCATACGGTCCGTGTGTCCGTGTTCGTAATACGTATGTGTATCTGTTTTGCACAGAAGCATGTCCGTTTTCTGCACGGAACACGCACACACGGACCCAATGGAAGTCCATTGGTCCATGAGCACACATACGTGACACGGATGCATCTCCGTATGCTCCGTGTACGTTTTGTGCTTTTTTCCAGCGATGTTGGTCATTCTTTATTTTTCTGTGTATGTCGGTCAATTTCCCTCAGTCCTTCGGTCGGTCAATTTCCCTCAGTTCGTCGTTCGGTCTCTCTGTCTTGTCTGTCCCTCTCTCAGTCTGTCGGTCAGTCTCCCCCCTCTCTCATACTCACCGTTCCTCGATCACCAGCACGGCGCTGCACAGCTGTTAAAAAAAACTCCGGTGGCATTTACTATTTTGAAAAAGCCAGCTGCTCATTAATCAATCTCGTATTCCCTGCTTTCCCCGCCCACCGGCGCCTATGCTTGGTTGCAGTGAGACATGCCCCCACGCTGAGTGACAGCTGGCTCACTGCAACCAATCACAGCCGCCGGTGGGTGTGTCAATATCGAGCAGAAAAATAAATAATTAATTTAAAAAAAAATGACGTGCGGCTCCCCTGATTTTGATACCAGCCAGGGTAAAGTCAAACGGCGGAAGGCTGGTATTCTCAGGATGGGGAGCCCCACATTATGGGGAGCCCCCCAGCCTAACAATATCAGCAAGCAGCCGCCCAGAATAGCCGCATTCATTAGATGCGACAGTTCTGGAACTCTACCCGGCTCTTCCCGATTTGCCCTGGTGCGTTGGCAATCAGGGTAATAAGGAGTTAATGGCAGCAGCCCATAGCTGCCACTAAGTCCAAGATTAATCATGCCAGGCGTCTCCCCGAGATACCTTCCATGATTAATCTGTAAGTTACAGTAAATAAACACATACACCTTTATTTGGAATAATAAACACTAACAAATACCCTCGTTCACCACTTTATTAAGCCCGAAAAAGCCATCTATGTCCGGTGTAATCCACGGAGGTCCCGCGTCGCTTCCAGCTCTGCAACATGAAGGTGACAAGAGCTGCAGAAGAACACCGCCGCTCCTGTCAGCTCCACACAGCAACTGAGGTGAGAAGCGCGATCAGCGATGATGTGACTCAGGTTACTCGCGGCCACCGCTGGATCCTCCAACTGTGACTGCAAGTCGCCCAAGTGACAGCGATGAAGTCACAGGTGAGTTGCGGTCACGGGTGGAGGATCCAGCTAGCCGCGGGTAGCCTGAGTGACAGCAGCGCTAATCGCGCTGCTCACTTTAGTCACTCAGGGGATTAGCGGTCACCGGTGAGTCCTTCAGGGGTGACCGCTAATCAATACGCGACACAGACAGATTTGCGGTATGACAATGAAGTCGGGTGAAGTTCACCCGAGTTCATTCTCATCGCGTGACTCTGTCTGCTGTCAGCCGACATGTATCAACGCCATTGTGCATCACACATGGAACATTTCACATGGGCAACACACGGACATGTCACTTACGTATCTCACGCACACACGGACATTCAACATGCACACACGGCTAGTATACGCAATTCACACGCATGCCACACGTACCATAAAAACGGACTTAAAACGGAAAACGGACCCGAAAAACGTAACGTAACACATGTGCGTGTTTTTCACGGATGTGTGCTGGAGGCCTTATATGGGGCCGAGCGCAATGTGAGATGTTCTCACTGCACTCATGCAAGTCATACGCAAGTGTGACTCTACCCGAACAGTTTTTACAATGAGGATGGTATACACTAGTATAGGTTAAAGGGAAATGACGTACTGTTTAAATCAAGATTTCCAATTTTTTGTTGTTGTTTTTTTCAAATCTAGCATATGATGCCAGATATATGGGCTTATTTTTAGTGCTAAGCGAACCGCGGCACCGCTGGAAGGTGAGTATAGTGTTTTTTATTTTACCTGGGGTAACGGGGAATCAGAAGGCGGTGTTCTAGTAGTGGATAACCCCTTTTAACTAAATAAATTATAAAGCTTCTCCTATACTTTGCAATCTGTGTGGTGTACGTGTTTTTCACCGATCCATAGACTTGTATTGCTCTTATCATTCGTGCTGCTTGAAAAAAACGGACATGTCTCCATGTGTGTTCATGTAAAATACAGACATTTGCATAGCGTTATAGATTATAATGGGTGTGTGTTATATCCATGGAAAAACGTTTATCACACATATGTGCCACGTGTGAATGAGGCCTTATGTACAGTACGTGGACTGCTGCAACCCCTATGATAAATATTGAAATTTTGCACGATCAATTAAAGTTATGCCTCTAAATAACTAATTACTTTACAATTCTTAACTTTAGGTTTCGGATGTGGCTTACTATACACAGCCACCGTGACTGTCACCTGTCAGTACTTTGAAAAACGCCGAGGACTTGCACTTGGGATTGTCTCCACAGGTAATTCATTAGCATCTAATCTGTTTCTACTGTATGCATATTTCGTTTTAGTTATTTTCGGTATTGCTTGTATTGAAAAAATTTGGTATATATTTTAAAATTGGTATATTATTTTTTTCCCTAGACTTTGGTAATAAATAAAACAGAGAGACTACAAGGAAGTCTGGTCCTAGTTTGTATTGTCCTAGAGACAGGTTAAAAAGTTGGCAAACTGGGGAATTGCCCAAGGCCCCCTTTTACTAGTGGTCCTGGAGATGAGACAACGCCACAATGGCTCAATCTGGGCCGCAAGGTGACTCAGTGGATAGTACTGTTGATTTGGGTTCTCTAGTTTCCTTCCACACTCCAAAGATATACTTATATAGAATTCAGATTGTGAGTAGTGATGAGCGAGCATGCTTGTTACTACTCGGTACTCGCACGAGTATCACTGTACTCGGGCTACTCGGCGGGGACCGAGTAATCTCGCGATACTCGTGCTGTACTCGTGGTCTTCATCCCTGCATGTTGGCGCTCTTTTGAGAGCCAGCCCTCATGCAGGGATGGCTGGCAGACCACTGCAATGCCACAGCCCTGTTAGTTGTGGAATTGCAGTGATTGGCCGGCCCGCACAGCGTGACCGAGCCTTTATACCGGCGGGCGCGCTGTGCTCTGCTCACAGCCATCCAGACAGTCAGTGCAGGGAGAGTGTCGCTGCTTCAGGGAAAGGTTTGCGGCCCTTTATAGCTATTTCCGTAGCAGGGCTGCAAACAGTGTGACCAAAAGTCCTTCTCAGGACTATTCTAGTTGTATACAGGCAGGCAGGGTATAGCCAGGTCGGAGTACAGTAGCAGAGTCCTTCTCAGGACTATTGTTGCTGTATACAGGCAGGGTATAGCCAGGTCGGAATACAGGCTAGTGACCAGAAGAGTCCTTGTCAGGACTATTGTAGCAGTATACAGGCAGGCAGGCAGGCAGGGTATATAGCCATTCCTAGTGGTGACCGTATACCAGCCTTCATCATATCTGGGGCTGGTGTACACAGTCTAAAACAGTCCAGATAGTGTCAGACTTCTCAGTAATTGTCGCTCCTAAAAACCTGTTAGGTTCTTATTGCGTCCGTGCTTGCATTTAAAAACCGCACGTGTGTGCCTGTCGGTGGCAGCGTACAGGTGCACTTGTGTGCATTTTTCACAAACTATTATATAACGCACAAGTGTAGTGTATAATACACGTCAGTCAGCAGTGTCTGCTAGTGTCAGACTTCTCAGTAATTGTCGCTCCTAAAAACCTGTTAGGTTCTTATTGCGTCCGTGCTTGCATTTAAAAACCGCACGTGTGTGCCTGTCGGTGGCAGCGTACGGCTCCATATTGTCCCTGGATAGAGATGTGCATGAGGTCCTCAAAACATTGTTCCCATTGCAAAGGAGCGGGTCTCCTGTCGTTGTAATGCCCATTCTGAAAGAATGGGCGAAAAAATTTACCACTGGGGGTATACCTGAAACAACGGCCTAACTATTGTAACGGTCATCATGATGGCGCATGAGGAGAAGGAGGAGCAGTCCAGCGATTAGCCAAAGTCCAGAAGTGTGTTAACATGGGTGAGTGGAGGTACATGGCAAAATCCCGTTACAAACTTTAAATTCCGCTGTCATTTGCTGGTGGTGTGGTGAAGTCTGGCCCAATCCAACCCTTGTTCATCTTGATCAGAGTCAGCCTGTCAGCATTTACAGTTGACAGGCAGGTGCGTTTATCTGTAATGATTCCACCTGCGGCACTAAAAACACGCTCTGACAAAACGCTAGCGGCAGGGCAGGCCAGGACTTCCAAGGCATAGAGAGCCAATTCATGCCACGTGTCCAGCTTGGATACCCAATAATTGTAAGGCACAGAGGAATGTCGGAGTACAGTTGTTTGATCTGCAAGGTACTCCTTGAGCATCTGGGCAAACTTAGGATTTCTTGTGGCACTACCCCGCACCTCAGGGGCTGTGGTATGTGAGGGGCTGAGAAAACTGTCCCACATCTTAAAGACTGTTCCCCTACCTCTGGCGGATTGGACTTGTGCCCCTCTCGGCTGTACGCCTTGGTTGTCCACTGATTCCTGACCTATGCCGCTAGCGTTTTGTGAGGGGAATGCTTTGCCTACTTCCGTGACTATGGCCTTCTGGAACTGCTGCATTTTTCCTGACCTCTCCGCCTCGGGAATAAGAGACATAAAGTTCTCCTTTTAGCGTGGGTCTAACAGTGTTACCAACCAGTAATGATTGTCGGCCAAGATGTTCTTAACGCGAGGGTCACGAGACAGGCAGCTTACCATAAAGTCAGCCATGTGTGCCAGACTCTTAACAGCCATCACTTCAGTATCCTGACCAACACGATGACTGAACATGCTGTCCTCCTCCTCCTCCTCCTCCTCCTCATCATCTACCCTGTCCTCTGGCCAGCCACGCTGAACCGAGGATATGACTGCATGTCATATCCTCAATTTGGCCAGAGAGTTGCTCCATGTCTTCATCCTCCTCGTCATAGTCCTCCACTGCACGTTGTGATGAGACGAGCCTGGGCTGTGTGTTATCACCCACACCCACTACTGTTTCTTGCTCAAACTCATCGCGCTCCGCCTGCAATGCATCATGGTTGTTTTTTGAGCAGAGACCATTTTAGAAGGCAGAGAAGCGGTATGGTGACGCTAATAATGTCGTCATCGCCGCTCACCATCTTGGTGGAGTCCTCAAAGTTTTGGCGGATGGTACATAGGTCGGACATCCATCTCCACTCCTCAGGTGTTATGTGTGGAGTTTGACCCATTTCCCGACGGCTTAGGTGATGCAGGTACTCAACAACTGCCCTCTTCTGCTCACATATCCTGACCAACATGTGCAGAGTTGAATTCCAACGCGTGGGGACATCACACACCAGTCTGTGAGCCGGAAGATGCAAATGGCGCTGAAAGCCGGCAAGGCCGGCTGAAGCAGTAGGTGACTTTCGAAAATGTGCAGACAGGCGGCGAACGTTTACCAGCAGATCAGACAGCTCTGGGTATGACTTTAGAAACCGCTGAACCACGAGGTTGAGCACATGGGCCACGCATGGAACATGTGTCAGCTGGCCTCGCCTCAAAGCCGCCACCAGGTTCCGGCCATTGTCACACACAACCTTTCCTGGCTTTAGGTTCAGAGGTGTGAGCCAGTGATCTGCCTGCTGTTTCAGAGCTGTCCACACCTCTTCTGCATTGTGGGGTTTGTCACCTATGCAGATTAGCTTCAGCACAGCCTGTTGCCGCTTCGCCGAGGCAGTGCTGCAGTGCTTCTGTGTCGCCCTGGACAAGCCAGGGGCCACAGAGCACAACACTTACACACCCCACACTCCCTGCAGGCATATCATAGTCAAAACACAAAATCCTTGTTGCCTTCCCCAGGGGCTGTTGTCCACACCAGGGGGTGGAGCCAGGCGGTTGGTCTCCACCCACCAAGGAGGAGGGAAAACACAGGCAGTGAGAGTTAAGCTAAGGAAGTGGAAGGAGGAAAGTAGTAGAGAGGAGAAAAGTGACAGCAAAGAGCCTGAAGTTGGTCCGGGTGTGTGGCCCGGATAGGACAGCAAGGTTGGCAGGATCTGGTGACCGTCTGCAGTGGAGGCCGATTGGAGTCTGCCGTAAGGACCGTGGACAGGTGGTGACCCGGCCGTACCGGACCGGTATACAAAGAGAAGCCAGCACCATTGGCAGGGGCCTTTCGGATCCCGGCAAGGCTTGGTGTCGCCGTGAATTTGCCAAATCCGTTAGTGAAGGGGACCTCAGGGTTTCCAAACAGCCAAGTCCCGATAGAAGGCAACCGTCCAACCGTGAAGGGGAGACACCGCCACCGCCAAGGGCAACCGTCTCCCAGGGCCAGCGCCTGTGGGCAAAAGGGGCTCCTCCGGCCCATATCCAGGTCGGGGAGCGGGTTACCGGTGGGAAACCATCACTACCAACACTGAACTTAGGTGCAGGGAGAGACAGTCATCACTAACCTGCAGGGAGGAACAACCGCAGCCGTCCGAGGGACCCGTCCATCCAGCCACTTGTTTTACCGTGAACTGTGTCATCATCATTGGGCTGAGTGAGTACCTCCGTGCCGTGCGGCACAGCGCTGCCCCTGCGACCCTGCACCTCATCAGGCCCCGCAACCCGCCTGTCATCCATCTCTACCCCATCACCGGGCCCCGGGACAACCAACCCCCCTACCCACGGAGGGGAGAAATAACAACAAAGCTGCTCCCTGTCACAGGCTCCCGGGATCCCCGTCCAGAGCAGCGGTGGTGTCCACACAATCACCACAACCGTGGGTGGCGTCACGGACAATATCCCCAAAACCCAAACGACCCCTTTTCACTCACGGGCGATGAGCGCCGCTCGAGTCCCCGGGATCCGGCCATCGCTCGAGCCAACGAGCAGCAGCAGCCGTAGAGCAGCGGCAGCCGGACCCGAGCAGTGGGAGAGCGCAGCGTCCCCTCCTCCGCCCGCGACACTTCCAGCTTGGGACTGGTGTGGAGGGTAAAGTGGATGAGGATGCGCAGGAGGAGGAGGAGGCTGAGGAGCATGACATTCCGGAGCTGTAGAGTGTGGGTGAAACCCTGACTGAGGTAGGGCCTGCAAAACTTGGTGTGTGAAGGACGTGTTCCGTCCCTCGCTCAGACTGGGTCCCAGCTTCCACAATATTAACCCAGTGTGACGTCAACGAGATGTAGCGGCCTTGCCCACATGCACTTGTCCACGTGTCTGTGGTTAGGTGGACTTTGGCTGAAACAGCGTTGTTCAGGGCACGTGTGATGTTTTGTGACACGTGGTTATGCAATGCGGGGACGGCACACCGGGAGAAATAGTGGCGGCTGGGGACCGAGTAACGTGGGACAGCTGCCACCATCAGGTCGCGGAATGCTTCTGTCTCAACCAGCCTAAAAGGCAACATTTCCAGCGCAAGCAGTCGCGAAATGTTAGCATTTAGAAGTGTGGCATGTGGGGCGTTGGCAGTGTATTTGCGCCTGCGTTCAAAGGTTTGCTGAATGGATAACTGAACGCTGCGCTGGGCCAAGGACGTGCTTGATGATGGTGTTATTTCTGCGTGGGCAACTGCAGGTGCAGGGCCGGAGGAGGCTTGTTCGCGGGCAGCATGGACAGGGGATTGGCTCGCATGCACACCAAGCGAAGACGTAGCAGTGACATCAGCAAGCACTGCTCCTCGACTCTGTTGTACATCCCACAAAGTCGGGTGCTTGGCTGACATGTGCCTGATCATGCTGGTGGTGGTCAGGCTGCTAGTTTTGGTACCCCTGCTGATGCTGGCACGGCAGGTGTTGCAAATGGCCTTTTTAGAATCATCTGGAGCCAACTTAAAAAACTGCCAGACTCGGGAAGACCTAACATTTGTACAGGCACCTTGTGTCGTGTTGTTCCGGGGAACAGTTGCCTGACGTCTGCCTGACGTCTGCCTGGGGCCACAACCCTGCTTCTTACTGCCTGTTGGGACGCTACGCCTCCCTCCCCCTGTGCACTGCTGTCCTCGCTCTGCATATCCTCCTGCCAGGTTGGGTCAGTTACTGGATCATCCACCACGTCATCTTCCTCTTCCGCACCCTGCTCCTCCTCCTGACTTCCTGACAATTGTGTCTCATCATCGTCCACCCCTTGTTGAGACACGTTGCCAACTTCGTGAGAACGTGGCTGCTCAAATATTTGGGCATCTGTACATACGATCTCCTCATGACCCACTTCAACATGAGCTGGCGAGAGGCCAGAATGTGTGAATGGAAACGTGAACGAACAGCTCTTCCGAGTGTCCAAGTGTGGGATGTCTGTGGACGTGTACTCGGCCTGGTGGTAGGAAGGAGGATCAGGTTCTGAAATGTGCGGTGCAGTATCACGGCTACTGACACTTGACCGTGTGGAAGACAGAGTGTTTGTGGTGGTGCCAATGTGACTGGAAGCATTATTCGCTATCCAACTAACAACCTGTTGACACTGGTCTTGGTTCAAGAGCGGTGTACTGCTGTGGTCCCCAAGAATTTGGGACAGGACATGCGAGCGACTAGATGTGGCCCTTTGTTGTGGCGAAATTAGAGCTTGCACACGACCTCGGTCTCTGCCTGCACCACCATCACGTCCACTTCCTTGTTCGTTGACAACGCCCTTGCGCATTTTGCAATGCTGTGCTGATGTGTATTCACTAAACTTGTGCGTTATATCCAAGTTTTTGCAAAACGCACACAAGTGCAGCGGAAAGCTGCCACCAACAGGCACACACGTGCGGTTTTTAAATGCAAGCACGGAGGCACTAAGAACCTAACAGGTCTCTATCCAGGGACAACGTGGAGCCTCCCAATTTTTGGCTGCCCTGCCTAAGGGCTATACTACAATAGACCCACTTCCTTACAATGGGCACTTCAGGTTTACAGGCCCTCATGCACGTCTGTATGCAGGGGCATTGGTGAACCTCCCAATTTTGGACTGCCCTGGCAAAGGAAAATACTACAAAGACTCACTTCCTCAAAATGGGCACATTAGACTCAGAGGCCTTTATGTACGTCTCTTCTCAGGGACATCGGAGTGCCACACAATGTTTTACGTAAAATCTTTCATGTATTAATCGCAAAAAGTAACATACATTAGCTCTATCTCACTATTGGGTATGTGCCCTTAACATTTCCGCCATGAAAATTCATTTTGGTGTCATTTTGGAAGGTTTTCTGGTGAGTCCGTAAAAATGGCGTAAAACGTGGACAAAATTGTTCACAGCTGTGACTTTTGAGTGATAAATGCTTCAAGGGGTCTTCCCCATGCTGTTGCCATGTCATTTGAGCACTCTTCTGAGACTTTTGTGCCATTTTTAGGGTTTCTACATGCTGCCGGGGGTCATTTCACAAAAATACTCGGGTCTCCCATAGGATAACATTGGGCTCGGTGCTCGGGCCGAGTACACGAGTATCTTGGGATGCTCGGCCCGAGCCTCGAGCACCCGAGCTTTTTAGTACTCGCTCATCACTAATTGTGAGCCCAAATGGGGACAGTGATGATAATGTCTGCAGAATGTGATGCGCTATATACAGAATGTCACAAACATAAGTATACGCCTCACACATTTTTGTAAATATTTTATCAGATCTTTTCCTGGGACAACGCAGAATATATATCACTTTGATACAATGTAAAGTATTCAGTGTACAGCTTGTATAACAGTGTAAATTTGGTGCCCTCTAAATAACTCAACACACAGCCATTAATGTGTAAAGTGCTGGCAACAAAATTGAGTACACCTCATAAGTGAAAATTGCCAAATTGTGTCCAATTAGCCATGTTCACTCCGTGGTGTCATGTGACTCAGTGTTACAAGGTCTCAGGTGTGAATGGGGACTAGGCTTGTTAAGTTTGGTGTTATCGCTCACACACTCCCCCTCATACTGGTCACTAGAAGTTCAATATGGCTCCTTATGGCAAAGAATTCTCTGAGGATCTGAGAAAAAGAATTATTGCTCTACATAAGATGGCCTAGGCTATAAGAAGATTGCAAACACCCTAAAACTGAACTACAACAAGGTGGCCAAGACCATACAGCAGTTTAACCAGACAGGTTCCACTCAGAACAGGCTTTGCAATGGTGGACCAAAGAAGCTGAGTGTACGTGCTCAGCGTCATATCCAGAGGTTGTCGTTTCAAAATAGACGTATAAGTGCTGCAAACATTGATGCAGAGATTAAAGGGGAGGGGGGTCAGCCTACCAGTGCTCAGACCATACGCCGCATAGTGCATCAAATTGGTTTGCATGATTATCATTCCAGAAGGAGGCCTCTTCTGAAGATGATGCACAAGAAAGCCTGCAGTTTGCTGAAGACAAACAGATTAATTAAGGACATGGATTACTAGAACCATGTCCTGTGGTTTCATGAGACCAAGCTTAACTTATTTTGTGCAGATAGTGTCAAGCATGTGTGGTGGCAACCAGGTGAGGAGTACAAAGACAAGTGTGTCTTGCCCATAGTTAAGTATGGTGGTGGGAGTGTCATGGTCAGGAGTTGTATGAGAGCTGCTGGCTGTGGGGAGCTACAGCTCATTGAGGGAACCATAAATGCCAACATATATTGTGACATTCTGAAGCAGAGAACTATCCCCCCTTCACAAACTGGGCTGCAGGGCAGTATTTCAACATGATAACGACCCCAAACACATCTCCAAAATAACCACTGCTTTGTTAAAGAATCTGAGGGTAAAGATCCTGAACTGGCCAAGCATGTATCACTATCCAGAACTAAACCTTATTGAGCATGTGTAGGGCCTCCTCATACGGAAGCAGGAGGAGCACAAGGTTTCTAACATCCACCAACTCCATGGTGTCGTCATGGAGAAGCGGAAGAGGATCTAGTGGCTTCTGTGAAGCTCTAGTGAACTCCATACCCAAGAGAGTTAAGGCATTGTTTGAAAATAATTGTGACCACACAAAATATAGACACTTTTGGCGAAAATTTGGCATTTTCACTTAAGTGTGTACTTACTTTTGTTGCCAGCAGTTTAGACATTTTAATATCTGTGTGTTGAGTTATTTAGAGGGCACCAAATGTACACTGTAATACAAGCTATACACTGACTACTTTGCATTGTATCAAAGTGTCATATCTTCAGTGTTGTCCCATAAAAAAATATAATAAAATATTTACAAAAATGTGTGGGGTGTACTCACTTTTGTGTCATACTGTAAGCAATGCATAATAAATAATCAAGCACAGACAACAGTGAATTTCAAAAAATATCAATAATGCAATATAATATAAACACTACTACTGTATACATTAGACCCGGGGGAGGGGCAGAGACTGTTTTTTCACATGTGGCAAAAATGATTCAAGTGTCATCAGTGTTTTTCATTCAATTTTCATCAGTATTTAGTCAGTGTCAGTTTTTACCATCAGTATTTCATGAGTGATTTTCTTGTATGAAAAATAAATTAATCAAAAAGCGTTTCCTAATAATTGCAATATTACACAAGGACCGCACAGGCGCTTGTCACGGACCCATGTAAGGTTGATTTTGATCTATGCCGTTGATAAAAAACGGACAATGTTTTTCGTGAACACATGGTCCACAAAAAACATTGAAATGCGAACAGTATAAATTGGTAGATGTTCTATCTGAATGAGGCCTAAAGCGGGCTTTACACGCTACAACAAATCTAACGATGTGTCGGCGGGGTCACGTCGTAAGTGACGCACATCCGGCATTGCAATTGAACGTAAAACCGTTCATCGCATACACGTCATTCATTTCTTTAAAATTGCACGCCGGGTTGTTCAATGTTCCCGAGGTACCCCACATCGCAGTGTGTGACACCCCGGGAACGATGAACAGCAGCTTACCTGAGTCCCGCGGCTCCCGCCGGTAATGCGGAAGGAAGAAGGTGGGCGGGATGTTTACGTCCCGCTCATCTCCGCCCCTCCACTTCTATTGGCCGGCTGCCGCGTGACGTTGCTGTGACGCCGAACGTCCCTCCCACTCCAGGAAGTGGATGTTCTCCGCCCACATCGAGATTGTATGGAAGGTAAGTACATGTGATGGGAAATAATCGTTTGTGCAACACGGTCAACAAATTGAACGTGCCGCACATACGATGGGGGCGGGTACGATCGCATACGATATGGTATGTGATATCGTAAGGTGTAAAGCAGCCTTTAGATGCAGAATACAATTCATTGAATGGTAGGGAATCTACTTAGAATACTTATTTCATGCTGACATTACTGTGTCTTTTCCAGGTTCCAGTGTTGGCACTTTCATTTATGCCAGTTTACAGAAGGAGCTGATTTTCGTCTATGGATTAGACGGCTGTTTGCTAATTATTGGAGCGTTAGCATTAAATATATTAGCTTGTGGCATCCTAATGAGACCCTTACCACAACTTCCTGAAGTTGCAGTAGAAAAGCCTGGTTTGGAGAATGTTCCGGACGCCTACCTCATATACCATGAAAAAGACCAGAAGAAAGAAGAAAATATTGGGATGCTAGAAAAGGAGAAATCCCTTGAAGCCAATGGGAACTGCTGCTCTCAGGAAAATTACCCCCAGATGACTCAATGCGACATAATGAAGGACAATAGTAACAGCAAAGAGAATCACAACTGCAAACAGCTGGTAAAGAACAAGTGCCGGACGTACCTGGACTACTGGGAAGACACCATAAATCTGTTCAAAAACAAAGTATTTGCTGCCCTTTTCATCAACATTTTGTTATTTGACATTGGTGGATTCCCTCCGAGTTTTCTTCTCGAAGACGTAGCCAAAAGTGCCAATATTGATAAAGAGGACATGGTAGTGCCCCTCGTGTTCATCCTTGGCATCATGATGGCAATCGGGAAGCTTGTTTTAGGGATACTTGCAGATTTTAAGTGGATGAATTCATTGTATCTCTACGTATTCACATTAATAGCCACAGGCTTGGCAGTATCTGCCGTTCCATTTGCCAAGACATATGGTACTTTGGCCATTATCGCCGGTACCATAGGATTTTTTACTGGAAACTGGTCAATATTCCCATATGTAACAACAAACACTGTTGGGTTGGAAAAGCTCACTCATGCCTATGGGATTCTGATGTTCTTTGCTGGAATTGGGAACTGCCTAGGACCACCCATGGTTGGTAAGGAAAGATTGAGAGTTTTTGAGTGGGCTATGCATGTATATTAGCAATGGGATAAGGCTTTCAACCTTCTAGCTGTAATGTGATATACATTCTCCTGCAGTATATTGACTTAGTTAGGACTTTGTGTACTTCTTGGCACAGAGCAGTTCCTGAATCCTGCTGGCTCTCAGCCTTATGTCAGGTAAACAATACCTGTCATCATGCGGAGATGTCTGTACCTGATCTACAGCCTTAGCTCATACAGGCACAAATGAGGTTTTGTGATTGAAACCTTTTTTATATTAGGAAAACATTTGCACACTGTGGATTTACTGCAGAACATTTCCAGTACTAATGCAAAGCAAATCCTCACCACATTGTGTAGACGGGGATGCATTTTCTTACTGTTTTGGTGCTATAGATTACCTGAAATAAAAACAAACGCCATATTCACCTCCCTTGGTGCTTCCATGATACCATTATGGCCTATTAAGACAAGCCAAAAATCACCAAACAAGTTTTCATTTCATTCTTTAATCACATATTGTGGGGAGACCTATGATATCTGCTCCCCTCCTATTTATACTGTTGTAAACCTTCTACCCATGCCAGCTATAGTTTATTCTGTTTTGGTCAGTGAAGTGTGGTGACACAGACTCTCTCTGGTGAAAGTTGTGCTTTGTTGTGCTATTTCCTTGGTGCGGTTGTAGAGTTTACCCCTGTTGTTTTTTACTTCCTTCCTACTCTTTTTTCCTCCTGAATCTCTTATTGTCCTTTCCTGTATGTGTGCATGCTGTGTGACAGAGTTTTGTTTGTTCCCTTGTCTGTCTTTATCTGGGGTTTCTACATACTCCTGTCCTGTCCCTCCCTGGGGGAGGGGGAATAAGATAAGGACTGGTCAGGAGCAGGGCCAGGAAGGAGACTCAGGTCTCTACACCATTAGGAGTTCCCTGAGATTAGGGATATTGTATGGTCCCCTAGCTTGAGAGACAGCTTAGGAGCCCCGTTTCCCCACTATCCCAAAGTCATCGTGACACTAGCGGGGTACCAGGCTTGTGTTACCATTAGAGATGGGCAAATAGTATTCGGATAGCATAATTTGAACCTGAATATTACTGAGTACTATTCCGGTATTCATCACGAATAACAAACCTAATGCAAGTCAATGGGGAACTCAAGCAATTTTCTGGGAAATTTTAAGGAAAACTGCTCAGGTTCCCCAATGACTTGTATTAGGTTCGTTATTTGTGCCGAATACTGGAATAGTACTCGGTATTCAGATAGCATAATCCGAGCCCAAATATTTTACTATTTGCCCATCATTAGTTACCATCAAAGTAGCAGGAGGTGTGTATACTATACTTACAGTTTACCCGCGGATTTTGCTGCAGATCTGCTGGTAATTTGCAGAGGATCAAAAATTTTGCTTTGCTTCTCCATCAAATACTGATGTTTAGAAAAGTCATAATTTATATTTTCATTAACCCTTTTTTATCTCTTTCTTTTTTCTTAGGTTGGTTCTTTGACTGGACACAGTCGTATGATATAGCTTTCTATTTCTGCGGAATATGTGTCATCTTAGGAGCTTTGGGCTTGTTACTTGTGGCACTGCCATTTTGGAAGAACTGTAAAGCTAAAAAGTTGGAACCATCTACAAAGAGTTACGCTTATAATGTAGCTCCAGCTGTATGAATGTCTCGTGCAAATATACAGTACAAGTGTGAAGTTTTGTAGTTTTTAGCTATTATACTATGCATCTTTTTATAGTGTTTTTAATTATTAATAATATACAGTATTTAACTAGTCCTAAGTGTCATAGGACTTCATTTCAGAAGGTATCTACTCAAGAAAGTTTTAGATTCCTGTTAAGTACTTTATGTGCCACCAGATGCTCCATGGATACATCAAAGAAACATTTTCAGCAGAATCTTGGTGTAAAGTTGAAGTGTTGCACAACTTGAGTTGTTAAAATTTTTTTTTACATTTTGGGATTTTTTCGATAGTTGTGATCAGCTCAACCTACTTTAAAATTAACAGAGCTTTGTCGAGTTAGAACATGGCCAAATATGTTGGACAAATCCATTGTACTTTATGCTTCATAAGTGGTATACCATATTTTTCGGACTATAAGACGCATCGGACCATAAGACGCACCCTCGTTTTAGAGGAGGAAAATAGGAAAATAAAATTTTAAGGAAAAAATGTCATGACACACTGTTATGGGGCGAGGATCTGCTGCTGACACTGTTATGGGGGTAATGTCCCCAAATTCTCTACTAACGTACTCCATCCTGGTAATGATCCTCCTGCCTTGTATATGATCCCCATCCTTGTATATATGTCCCTCATCCTGGTATAAATAAAAGGTATTTCGCACCGAAATACCTTTTATTTATGCTCACTCCCTAACGGGAAATTCGGTAGTAGCTGCTAAGGACCTGCCAAGTTAAATTAGAGAATCCAGCTGGAGGACGGATGATCACACAGGAACTCTGAGATCCATGGTGTCGGTGGATGCTAGGAGTCTGGAGTGACACCAAACCTGGATTCAGCAATCGCGCTCACAGCAACAGAAACAGAGGAGAAATACATTTCTATACACACATCACTGGGGTTGTGCGGGGGCTCACAACCTGTCAAGGTGAGCAGTTTATATTTTAATTCTAATAATTCTATCCACGGGTGCCTCTCATTGCGCTTTCCCCTTTTTCATCCTCATCCTGGTATAGCCCCCATCCTGATAAATACCCCCATCCTGATAAATACCCCCATCCTGATAAATACCCCCATCCTGCTATATACCCCATCCTGATATATACCCCATCCTGCTCATAATATACCCCCATCCTGCTATATACCCCCATCCTGCTATATACCCCCATCTTGCTCATAATATACCCCCATCCTGCTATATACCCCCATCCTGCTCATAATATACCTCCATCCTGGTATATGCCCTCATCCTACTATATACCCCATCCTGCTATATGGCCTGTATCCTATGGCACAGAAAAAAAATAAACATTTATACTCACCTTTTATCACTACCTGCAGCATTGATCATCTTCCTCTCTGTGTCAGCAGCAGCTCCGCTGACCTGTGTGGAGCCGTTCCCCTGCAGCATCGCGATGTCCTCATGTCTGCCGCCTCGCTGATGTGTGTGGAGACTAGCGGTGTGCACAGGGTTGACGTCATCACTCTACTCACCGTTCTCTACACAAATCAGCAGGCCGGCAGACAGGAAGACATCGCGATGCTGCAGGGATCAGTGACCGGTGAGTATACCGTATTTATTCACTGTGCACCACGCTGATGATGATACGCGGGGGGCAGTGAATATAGCCGAACATAATCACTCCAGGCTGTAGTTGCCAGGGGTGATCACGCGGGTCGGCTTTTTATTAAGTGCACACCCCCCGGCCATCACCCCGCCCACCTGTCATCGCCGGCTTCAGCGCTGAGAGATGATGGGTGGGAGGATGAGCGTGCATATGAAATGAGTGGGTCCACGTGGTCACGGCAGGCTGCTACAACCTGCTCATGCCCCCAATGACCCGCTCCACCGCAGCACCCTCATTCCCCGCAGCCATATGCCCTACATCCAGACTATAAGACGCACCAACATTTGGGGAAAAAACGTGCATCTTATAGCCCGAAAAATACGGTAATTCACCAGTGCACATTTTTTGGACTGGCACACGGCAGATGAAAAATGTACATCTATGAAACTTGGTGGATCTTTCTCCATTGCACTGTTCATCAGGACTGGTCTTGATGACAGGGGCAACGTCTTTACAGTTTTTATACATGTCCAAACATCATTTCACACAAACCTTTCTTTTTGTCTGTTTTTTACTATGTTTTGCCTTAGTTTGACCAGAATGTAGTTCATATTGTTCAGAACCAAGTACTCATTTTTCTAGAATGAACTTTCAGGCTAGGTTCCCATGATGAGTATTTGGTGCTATTTTGATGCTGCAGATCTTTTGCAGCATTTCTGCACTAATTTACTAAATTAGGTTTCTGTAATTTTTCAATGTGTTTGTGAATGCATTCATGTTTTTTTCTGCTGCCATTTTTTTCTCCTTTTCAGAAGTTTGGTTTTAAATTTAAAGAGTCTGTCCACTACTTTAACATTGATGGCCTATTCTTAGGATAGGTAATCAATGTCTGATTGGCCAGAGTCTGACATCCCGCACCTCCGACAATCAGCTGCTCTTGGTGCGGCCAGCGGCAGCGGGCAGCCGGAAGTGCTCAGTTTCGGAGCTGCCCCGTCTTCTGATAGCGGCCGTGGCACGTCCCCCTTCTGTTCATTTGAATTGGAGGTGAATATGTAGTACCGGCTGCTATCAGTTCACAGGGAAGCTCCAGAACTGAGCATATCCGGCTGCCTGCTGCCATCGCGGGCACCAAGAACAACTAATCGGCAGTGGTGCCAGGTGTCGGACCCCAGCGGATCAGACATGGATGACCTATCGTAAGGATAGGCCATTAATATAAAAGTAGTGGACAACCTTTTTAAGATCTTTTGTTTTGGACATGTCCTGTTACTTAACTTTGATTAAACTTTATTGAATTAGTCATGTGTGGATTACATGTCTCCACTGTGGAAACGCACTAAAAACATATATGTGGTTTTTATCTGTGAAATTTCTGCATCTCATTCAAATTTATGGGAAAAATCTGCAAACAAAATATGTATTTAACAAAGGAGAACTAGACATGTTGAACATTTCAAAAACAAACCGCAGGTCAATTTACCCTGCGTAAAAAACACAATGGCAATGAGATTTTCGTAAATCTCATCCACTTTGTTTAAACTGTAATAAGTTGTGTTTTTTTGCCCAGCGAAAATATACAGGGTCAAAAGTGCATCAAAGATTCATCATGGAAACTTCTCCTAAAGGAAAATTACCATCAGAAAATGACGTATTGTTTAAATCAGGTGTTTGTGTTAAATGTATTTTATAAACATTATTGGAATTATTATTTGTATATTTATTTATATTTTTTAAATATAACCCTATTTGCTGGCCACTGGAGATTTTTTTTAGACGCTAACGTCCTATTGTTTCAGGAAACAACACATGTACATAGCTGCAATGAACAGACCCTGAGCCTGTCTCTTTATTGAAGTTTCTAATTAGTTTGTGCAAAAGTCATTGTGAGGGGAGGGGCGCAGGGTCAGCTGTGACATCGCCTATTGTGATTGGTGGATCCTGTGTCATCAGCTGATTATTGTAATCCTGACACTGATGATAAGGAGAATGATGAAAACTCTTTCTGAAAGGACAGGGAGTATGAGATTAAAAAATCTCCAATGGGAAGTGTAAAAATTGCAAGATTACCAATTTAATTTTTATAATAAAAAAACATTGCCATTTCTTTTAAAACACACTAGCACAGAAATCTGACGTAAACAGTAGCTCATTTTGTAATGATGGCGTCCCTTTACGCAAGGCAGAATATTCTTAAGAGCTGTGCAGGTTCTGGCTCCGGACATCGTTTCTACTCAATTGTTTTTTCATTTATTTCTGAAATGTTTTAAGCTCATGTAAAGTTTTACTGACTAGGCCTTTGATCAGATTATGTGACTTTGATGCAGTTTTATTACAGATTTGAATACAGCTTTGTGCTGCAATATGCATTTTAGTGCCGCCCCACCCAGACCGCTTGTGCTACACATGAACTACAGTCAACAGAGAACACTAATGATATATTAGAATCTTCCAAAATACGACCACCATGACATCACCAATGTGAGGATTATTCTTGTATAATTTGAATCAGGTGGATAGTGGCAGAATGGCTTTCTATCAGAGCTGTTTAACTGTATTTTAGGTTCTTTGGGGTTTATTCAGAGTGGATACACTAAGGATTTCCGTCCATATTTTGGGAAATTTACAGGGTATTACAGTAGCAGATTTGTGAATACAATTTTCCTAAATCTCATTTCCATGCTGTGTATAGATTCTGCACAAAATCCTCACATTAATTGACTTGGTTAGATTGATTCTAATTCTACAGAATGTCAATTTATGCTGAAATTTTTCCTAAAAGGGTTGTCCAGACCTATGATCTTGATGAGTTATCCTTCAGATAAGTCATCAGCATCATATCTTTGTTGATCCAACACCCAGCATCCCTACTGATAAGCTCTAATTCACTTTTATAGTAACAAAGCTGAATTTCTTCGCAACAGCCTCGACTCAGTAAACCCATGCTTCCCCGGCTCCATTTGAATCTTGATTATAATGAGAGTGCCAGGTGCCAGAGCCCCACAGATGCTGATTACACTGGGGAACGCAATTTTTTAGGAGTTAGGTCAGACAACTGTTCTTAATTAATTTTTGGATGCTGAATCCAGAAATGATCTCAGTTTTTCTCTATCACGTCAAGTTTTTGAACTATAGGATTTTTGTCTTCTCAAAAATATGTAAACTACTGTACCTTAAAAGTGTTTTTTTTTTTTTTTAAATAGTACAAATATGAACAAAAAATGAAATATATAAGAAATAGGCATGACAAATATGTTTTTTAGTTGTGACTACTCTTACAAGTTGCCACGTAGCTCTATATGAGTCGAATTGTACTCAGATAACAAGTCTTATTACAGAAATCAGTGCAATTGTGCTTCTATGGCAGGTAAGTTGAGGAGGAAAAACTTGACGTGATAGAAAAAAACTGACTACATTTTTGGAATCAGCATGCCAATTTTAGTATAAATCAGCTCAAAAACCTAACTCAACAGAATTTTTTTTTCAAATTGTTCCCCAGTGTTATCTATCCTAAGCATAGGTCATCAACATAAGGGTTTGTGCGCACGTTGCATACTGACATGCATTTACGTTGCGTTTAGCACTGCAGTGTAAATGCATGCGTCCTGCATTCCCAGTACAATCTATGTAGATTGTGCATGATCCATCCGCACGTTGCTTGTTTGAACACAGCGATTTGGATGCCAAAATTTTGACACAAATCCATGCGTTCAAAAAAGCAACATGTTAATTATTCCGTGCGCTTTGGATGCAGCTCCCACTCTGTCTATGGTGGTGGCAGCATCCAGAGCGAATTAAATCGTCTTTTTTCTACAAGAAACCTACATCAATTTTGCAGTGTTTCTGCAGCGATTTTAAGCGCACATGTGCTATCAAATCGCTGCAGAATATTCAGCAGTTACGTGCGCATGAGCCCTAAGGCTGGATTCACACGATGGTATGGCATCCGATGGAAGTGCATCGGATGCGATATGCTAATGACCCTCGGCTCCCGCTGAGCTGTGAGCGTGAGCTGAGTATCATGCGACTGTAGTCCGATCCTACGATCAGATCACAGCTGCGGAGGAAAGGGAGAGATTAATCTCCCCATCTCCTCCATTGTCAGCTGATACGATTATTGCACTGCACTCGGATATCATCCGAGTGTAGTCCGATGTTTCACTTGCAGCCGTAGACTTGTATGGGTGCTGGTGACATGGCTCTCACTGGCAATCACAGCATGCTGCGACTTTTCACTCATCCAGAATCTGGATGAGAAATAGCTGACCATCTGCTCTCCCTCATTGAATAACAGTGGTCCGAGTGCAATGTAAGATTTTCTCGCATTGCACTCGTCTGAGGCATACGATTGTGTGAGCGTACCCTAAGTTTGAACATCCCTATAATGTTTAGCAATAAATATGGTGCATGGTGCAACTGTTTCCAATGTGTAATGCAAACTTTTGGGTCATGCGCTCATTTGCAACCAATTTTTCTCCAATGCATCATCACAAATAAAATTCCGCAACTTTGTAAATATTGTAAATTCCAAATCTGCTATCATTTAATCTGTATACAGAGCAATGTATCTCCATGGTTCCTGACTAAGTCATACCATGTTTGTAGTCTGGTCCTGCAATCATGTGTTTGGTATTTGTTCCCTTTTCTACTTTCTGTAGGCCAATAAGAAAAATTGGCAGATGGAGCTGAGTACACATGACTGTGGAATTGGATATACACAACGCTGCTGTATTATTTGTAAGAAGAGAAACATAGGGGCACATAGATAAAGTATACACAAATGGTTAAATAGTTTTTAATCAAGACAATCTACTCAAGCCTCATTCCTCATTTACATTGTAAGGGAACAATACAAATCACTGCAAAAATGTACATAGCCTTAATATAATAAAATATTCTCCCAAGGTAAAACTAAGAAGTCTTAAGTTAAGGTGCACAGAAACAATTCAATATTTGACTGATTATTTCACCCACAAATTAGTTGTGAGCTCTATTCGGATAGGTATAGAATTAAACATGTGCAGAACTAGACTCAAAAGCAATATCAATGGTATTTCCAAACAGTGGGGTAGACTGGGCTAAAGGAGAAGTTTCAGCAGGTGCCAAATTATACAGAGGTGCAAAATTTCAGAACCCTACTCCCACATCTCCCCCACTATCAATGGTATTTCCAAACAATGGCGTGGGGTGAGCCAAAGGGGAAGTTGCAGCGGGTGCCAAACTATACAGAGGTGCAAACTTTCAGAGCCCTGTTCCCAAATCTCCCCAACTTTCAATGGTATTTCCAAACAATGGCGCTGGGTGGGGTGGGCCAAAGGGGAAGTTGCAGCGGGTACCAAATTATAAAGGGGTACGAAAATTCAGAACCCTACTCCCACATCTCCCCCACTATCAATGGTATTTCCAAAAAATGTCGTGGGGTCGGCCAAAGGGGAAGTTGCAACAGGTGCCAAATTATACAGAGGTGCAACATTTCAGAGCCCTGCTCCGACATCTCCCCGACTTTCAATGGTATTTTTAAACAATGGCGCGGGGTGGGGTGGGCCAAAGGGGAAGTTGCAACAGGTGCCAAATTATATAGAGGTGCAAAATTTCAGAGCCCTGCTCCGACATCTCCCCGACTTTCAATGGTATTTCTAAACAATGGCGCGGGGTGGGGTGGGCCAAAGGGGAAGTTGCAGCAGGTGCCAAATTATAAAAGGGTGCAAAAATTTTAGAGCCCTGTCCCCACATCTTCCCTACTATCAGACAAACATTTTATAACTAAACCAGTAGCTGGGGAATCTTCTCCATCTCCACACTCAATGAGCACCAGCACTTTTTTGTCTAGTGTCAGGCAATGAGTGGGAATGCTGCCTGCAAGGATCAACCTCATTGTAAAAGTGGTCCCACTGTGTTTATTAGCAGGGATATTTTTTCTGCATGTGCTGTTTATTGCCTCTGTCATCTTGGTCACTGCCTCCTTATGCAAAGAGCAGCAGCCAATACTAAATTAATTTCAGCTGCTGCACTCTGCATAGACTGTGGCAGAGATGATATTGAAGCTGAGCAGTATATGCATATAAATGACCTTTACAATAAGGTTAAGTGTTTCAAGCAACACTCTCACCCTCTGTGGAGGGGAAAGGGGCTAGAGAGATTGGTCATGTAGGCAGGGGTTGGAGCTAAGGCCGGTTTCTCACTTGCGATTAACTCGCACGAGTGCAATGCGAGAAAATCTCGCATTGCACTCTGACACATGTTAATTAATGAGGCAGCTCCCATCTGCTATTTTTTTCTCAATCCAAATCGGACTGAGAAAAAAATCGCAGCATTCTGCGTTTTGGTGAGTTTCTCGCACGAGTCTCATCAATGCAAGTCTATGGGTGCGAGAAAAAAAAACGGATGTCACACGGACGGCACATACACAATCCTAGTGACATCCGTTTTTCTCAATACATTTCACGCATGTAGCAGAGAACAATGTAAATGCTTCTGTACATAACATTACATGAATAGCAGCTGCTAAGGGTGAAAACTGACAGCACACTGACAGCACACTGACAGCATACTGATGAAAAGGGAACTAAAATCGTCCGACTTTCTAGCATGAGACTCGGACCGATTTTACACGCCCAAATGTGTTTCCAGCCTATGGTAGATGCTACTAATATACTTTCCAGTAGAGGAATATGTTACATAACACTAGTAAGGATTATAGAAAGAGGTTGAGAATAGAGATGAGCAAGCCTGAAAACTTAAGTTTGGCGTTCTAGTTCGGAGATTGGGTGCTTCATGGGTGCTTCATGTATGCTGACCACTCAGTAGAGCATCACTGTGCTCGGGTACGCCCTGTGCTTGGCCCAAGGTACGCCCGCTTTCAGGAAAGGCTCTCAGTGGGTCTAACAACAGCATGATCGGATGTAGTGTGCACCAAAAAAAATAAAATAAAAATCCTGCCCTCCCTCCTTGGACGTTTTCTGCTTATGGCTGGCTGCATGTGGGTGGAGACCCGAACTGCACATTTAGTGACTTTCATTGAGGTTCAGGTCAAGTCAGGGTCACAAACCGAATTTTATCTAAAGTCCGGCTAAAACCGCCAAACCAAACTTCCATAGGTCCACTCATCTCTAGTGTAGAACAACCGAGTCCAGAATTTACTCACAGGACTCATCACAGGGTTTTTCCCAGTACAGTAATTTATTCCCCTATCCTATTACTGATCACTGGTGGAACCTGAAATGATGTCAAGAATGGAGCACTGGAACTCATGAACAGGGCTCTGCAGAGATCAATCTTAAATGTAATGGAGGTACCCATGTGAAACTTCTGCTACATAATACGTTCAATGTCTATTGGACCGAAAGAAAATATTGGGGCACTGTACGCGATGTTCTCTAGCAATACTGATATTAGACAATGAATAAAGTAAAGAGTTGAGCATGCACTCCACTCCATTCAAGATAGGGCTCTGCAGAACTTGTTTTTTTCTTTTATCCAGCCTCGTTCTTGGTATCACATGGGATACCAGAAGTCAGAGGTGAACAAAGGAATGATCCAGCTTCACGTTTCCATAAAAACACAGCTTTAATGAAAAACCTTTTTAAAATACAAAGAATATTTTTCTTGTAATAAAGATAAGCCACAAAAGTATACCATCTCTGAGTCAGGAAAAATCCAAAGGTTCTTTAAACTGCACACCAGACGCGTTTCGAGCACATGGCTTTTAGACCTTGATCTAAGACAAGATCTAAGAGCCATGTGCTCGAAACGCGTCTGGTGTGCAGTTTAAAGAACCTTTGGATTGGTCTAAGAGACATGTGCTCGAAACACGTCTGGTGTGTGGTTTAAAGAACCTTTGGATTGGTCTAAGAGACATGTGCTCGAAACGAGTCTGGTGTGTGGTTTAAAGAACCTTTGGATTTTTCCTGACTCAGAGATGGTATACTTTTGTGGCTTATCTTTATTACAAGAACAATATTCTTTGTATATTAAAAAAGTTTTTCATTAAAACTGTGTTTTTATGGAAACGTGAAGCTGGATCATTCCTTTGTTCACCTGTGCCTCAGACGCTGAACAGCAGCGGGATTTCGTGCTTCAACACCGCCAGGAGTGCGGACGTCTAGGGGTGAGCTGGATATTTGGTTCTTTACACGCATCCCAGAAGTCAGACCATCAATCATCAGTAAGTTATTGTACAGTTGTACCTCCTCAAGACCAAGGTTACAATGTGCGGAGGAGGTGGATGGGGCCCATTAAGAGCCACATTACGCAAGAGGACCAAGATAACAATGCAGTGGGGTGGGAGGGGTTGATTATACTAACATTATATGCAAATAACTTTAATTACATCAGTATTTTTTTAATTACAAGTGATTTGGAGAGAAAAAGTTCAAAAGTGGACCAATGAAAAGGACTTGGGATTGGTAATAGTCCATGGGTTAAGGGAGGCCAAATTCTTGCCTTGCCCTAGATCCTGGCAACCAACGCTGTGCCATTATTTCCAAAATAGCTAACAGTCTGTTTATGTAATCAATGTTCACACGTTTCTTAGCATTTTATATATCTAGATCTGTGTAGATCTGTGTTGTTCCTATTGTGTATTCTTGTATGGTGGATGTAGTGTTTACATTATATTTGGGTTTTTTCCATGATCCGACCGACTGAAGTTGTCCGGTGTATATTTGTATTAATGTATGAAAAAGTGTTTGGAAAGAATTCATCCTCGTGTAATGTTTTCAAATATTTATCACATTCCTGAGCAGCGCAAAATTCAAACTTTAGAGACTTCCTCATTTGTATGTTAGAAACCTGATGTCACTTTTTTGGCTTTCATATTCTAGTTGCAAATAAAGTATTTTTTTATACATTTGAGTTTGTTCCTCATTCAATTCACAGTGGCCCCAGTGCAAGAAATGTTTGGGCCCCTCTGCCTTCAATGTCAAGAAACACACACTAAAAAGTATATTTATATAAAAAATGATAAAAACAAATCTATAGAACATAATTACAATATCTATTTTTTTAAGAATACTCATGAACCATTCTCAGAGAGGACAGGACACATTCTGCACATGTGCCTTTTATACTCAAGAGTCAAGACACATCACGCACCACTCATGATGGACACATGCCGCACATTTGCACAGTGGAAATGCACTGGAACACCCATACTTACATCCCTGAGCTGTCTTGACCCCCCCTCCGGCAGGGACATCAGATCTCTCCCCGCCTTGCTGTCTTGCGATGGTTGTCCCATCCCTGGTCCATGCTGCTGTCTCCCAAGGTCTGTGTACACCTCACAGGCTTCCTGGTACTGCATACGGCCACGCCTCCTTTCTTAAAGACCTGTGCACCCTGATCTGGATGTGCCTCTCAGGTCAGCTGAGAGGTTTTAAGTATGTAAGGCACTGTCCCCTTAAGGGAGGTGCCTGGGCAATGAATTCCTAACATTGCTAGTTTTCAGGTCCATTCGTGCTGCTGCTGTATTTGTGCTGTCTTCTGCTGCTGATTCATATCTGTATTTGAGTGCATTACTAGTCTGCTGCAGCTGCAATCATCCTTGTCGGCCAGCTAACACGATACCTGCTTACGCAAGTATCCACACCAGCCGCCTATCATGATACCCGCTGCCGCAAGTATCCACATCAGCTGATGCTGCTGCATCCATCCATCCCAGGCAAATACACGACTGCGGCTGCTGTTCCTATCACCAGAGACTGTATTGTGTTTGTGGCGCCAGCTGCTGAGGTGCCTCAGATCCTCTGGGGCTGCCTTTTACTGGCCACTTTTCAGCGTGTGTACCTGCTGGCACCTGAAGACTCAGCGGTCAGTCCTGGTGACTCCTCTAGTCAATTGAATGGCACTTTTGGTCCAGTAGCCCCACTAATCCCGTGCTCACCCCGCGAGCATAACACACAGGTCACATAATGCAAATAACCGTACTGTCACCACTCATATACCCTATGTCACACAATCTATTCACATTACTTTTCTGAATACTCACTAGCCTTCTAGACTTCATTGACCATGACCATTGCGTTCAGGATAGTCAGGAGAGTGACATCTCCTGCCGAGATAAAGCTCTGCCTCCAATATGGATAACCTACAATGTGACAAATGAAGCTCTGCTCCTATACTGCAAATTTACAGGCTCTGTAGAAAATACAGGGACTTGGGACCTAATAATCCCCTTTTCCACTAGTGAATAGTGATGATTTTCCCAATTAAGGTAATAAACCAATTTAGGGCAACCAATGCCGCACATGAAAGAGTCCTTCAGACAAATATATAATGGAGGGCATGAGTGAAGAAAATACTATTTTTACATTCCGTCACTCAATATCCTCCCCTCTCATAATAATTGACGGAATGTAAAAATAGTATTTTCTTCACTCATGCCCTCCATTATATATTTGTCTGAAGGACTCTTTCATGTGCGGCATTGGTTGCCCTAAATTGGTTTATTACCTTTTTCTGAGGCTTGGCACATGACTCTTGGTATTTTTGTGTTAAACCTCCTTTACTGGAGGGTATTAACTTTGTAATCTATATCTAGATTTATATTCTGCATAATTCAATATCACCATCTGGCCATTTAGAGTGTAATTATTATTTTAATTCACTAGTTGTTAGGGCTTATTGAGGGCAAGCCGACGTGGAACGGGGGCGCCCAAAACAGTTACGGCGTTAAACACTCCGTTGGTAGGCAGGAGCCAGGTCCCATAGGGCGCTATATGGACCCCATATATTAAAGCTCTTCCCCCTCTTTTGGTCCTTATGTGTTTATAACACTGGGTGTCTAAAAATGTTTTAATATATATCAATAAAGAATATTTTTAATTGAATTTGAGGTTTGTTGGTCTTGTAATACTATATTCAATTCAGCTACACTGTACACGTTTTTTGTTCCCAATTAAGGAAGTATTTTTACCATTACACATTTTTAGTTGATGTTGACGATTTTAAAAATAAAGTGTCCTACTTCTACTTGGACTGGTTCTAGTTTAATTTGTACTACATGTGATTATACATATGCGGCAGATCTGTTTGTCAAATTTCAGCAACTCTCCCATTCATTTGAACGTGTTTGGCAGAAATCCATATACATGCTACAGAGACATTTACATGTACACAACCAATTTTAATTTCCAGAAATGTCTGTAGACAATCAACTGTGGGTGAACGCACCCTAAACCTATACGTCATTTTTGGAGAAAAGTCCACGGTGACATACCACATAAATGTTCACCTTCCACCTATAGAAGACATTTGATTAACATGTTGGTTTTGTAGAAAAAAAAGTAACTTTATAAAAAGTTTGCCATCTTGATTTACATTATGAGTTGGAGCGCAGAGCTTTATTCAAAGTTCTACCTTTACTCAGTTACATAGTTACATAGGTAGAAAAAAGACCTAGGTCCATCTAGTTCAACTTTTCTTCACCTATAATATATTTTGTCAAAAAATCATTTATAACCGACAATGTTATGTGTACTGAGGAAATCATTCAGCCCTTATTTAAAAGCTGTTCTAGTATCTGCCATTATTACCTCTTGTGGTAGGGCATTCTACAGTCTGACTGCTCTAACTGTAAAGAACCCTTTCCTATTTAGCTGCCAGAATTACCTTTTTCCACCCACAGTGAGTGCCCCCTGGTCCTTAGTTCACTTACTCCACTGAATTGCTTTGATGCCTTGAATGTATATATTACAATTTCCAGATGGCAACTAATCAGTTCAGACTTAAGATTTCAGCTCTGAAGATTGTGAAATACTAAACACAGCTCTGGTTTATAAGACTATAGTTATTTGTAACCATAGACTTCAATAAAATTGCTTTGACGCTTGGTGACCATGCCATTTATTCTCTACCTATGAGTCGGGGATGCCTCAGTCGGTGTAAGGCCGAGGCCACATGGGGGACTACTGCGATCCTCACATGACACTCGGCTCATGCTGGCAGCACAGCAGGAGCCGAGTGTCATGCGAGTGTCACTGCTACTGAAGTCCAATCATGCGATCAGACCTAAGCTGTGGGGGGCGGGCCGGCACTCAGGAGGGGAGGGCTGGCTCTGAGGAGTGGAGCGCCGGCGCTGAGGAGGGGCGGGTCTGCGCTGCAAAGGAGGAGTGGGAGGGATTTATCTCCCTCTCTCCTCCGTTGCCAGCTATTGCCATTCTTGCCCTGCACTCGCGATAACCCTGCCCCACCCATAGCCATGTGTCTTATTTCACATATATAGCTTGGTCCTTTGCTTCCGATACAGAGCAAGTTTTTAACTGCAGGTGAGGTTACATATAGGCTAGGGACCCCAAAAATAGAGATTACCTTGGCATTTGGTTTTGGGGCTCCTTTGCATTGATCAATACAATGGCTAAACATCTCTCATTCCTATTATTCATAGCAGTTATGCATATTCCATTTTCATGTTTTTCACTTTTTTCAGATAGTCCATTGTATTTTTCAGTCTAGCATTCCCATAGCAGTTCTGCTTTTCATTATTCACCTATACATTGTGACTGGAGTGCAACCCTTTATCCTATTGTTTAGGCCTAGTGGTCAATGTATCATTTATGACTATGGCTACATAATCAGCACAAAAAGAAATGTGTGAGCAAGAATGTATTGTACAAAGAGGCTCTGTAAGAACTAATGCAATTGGCATGTGAGATGTGTCAGTGCTTATAATTTTTCACTTTATCATATATGGTTTTCCTCTACTAAGACAAAAATCATACAAAAGACCAATTAACCTAGCAGAATAGCAAGCTTCTAACAAAGCATAAAAGTGATTAAATATTTTCATGCAGCTTCATGAGTCATCATTTTCCCCATTGCTTTGCTGTGACGAGTAAAGTCATGAGTGACTGATAAACACCTGACACGGTGTCTTATTTCCACTTGCTTCCCAGAATAAGGCACAGGAGCTTATACTTATACTGTACTAGGAAAAGTTCCTCTGAAATAATAATACATCAAGCATGACACACATTTATTATGGGGTAAGACATCCAGACAAAAAAGTGGGTTGTATATATTGTTGTAACAATGCTGGGATAAGTAACAGGTAGCAAATAATGGAATGATGCATATGGTACTCATGTAAGGCAGAGTTCACCCATATACACATACAGTGTTCTCTTTTAAGCACTGTGTCAGGTTTCCATTAAAGCACAAACACTAACCTCTGATTGTCACACCCGGTCAGCGTAGGGGTAATTATACAAACAGTATTTGCCCAAAGGGCAACAAGAGGTACTCTAACTATAGCCTCAGCCCCCTGATGAAGCCAGTCATGGCGAAACATGTCGGGGAGGCTATTAGCTGTTAGTTTTTAACAGGCAGTATAGGTAATAGCCAGCCATATTACGTTAGTAATTTATCCAGAGTAGTGTCGGTCCGCGGCCACACTTATCTTTTACGTAATTGGCTTCCCACCTGCCAATTTTAACTTTTGTCCATTTATATAATTTAATAAAGTTTATTTGATTAGGTCTTTAGTTAGGGTACCTCTTGTTGCCCTTCGGGCAAATAGGTTTACATTAAAATCTCTGAAAAATATAATCGTTACTCAATCCAGTATCGTGATGATTGAGAGTCATGCTCAACTCCCTGCCTTGCATGTTTCGCGGCTGTTTTTCACATACTAAACATGCAGGGATTGCCTGCCAATTACGGTAATGCCATAGCTATCTTGGTATCTTGGCGTCATTGGGTCTATATAACACCTACAGTCATGGCCAAAAGTTTTGAGAATGCTACAAATATTATTTTTTACAAAGTCTACTGCTTAAGTTTTTCTAATGGCAATTTGCATATACTCCAGAATGTCATAAAGAGTGATCAGCTTAACAGAAATTACTTGCAAAGTCAATATTGGCTAAGAAAATGAACTTTAACCCCCAAAACACATTTCAACATCATTACATTCCTGCCTTAAAAGGAGCAGCTAACATTGTTTTAGTGATTGTTCCATTAACACAGGTGTGGGTGTTGATGAGGACAGGGCTGGCAATCAATCAGTCATGATTAAGAATGACACCACTGGATACTTTAAAAGGAAGCTGGTGCTTGGTATTATTGTTTCTCTTCAGTTAACCATGGTTATCTCTAAAGAAACACGTGCAGCCATCATTGCTCTGCACAAAAATGGCCTAACAGGGAAGAGTATCGCAGCTACAAAGATTGCACCTCAGTCAACAATCTATCGCATCATCAAGAACTTCAAGGAGAGAGCTTCTATTGCTGCCAAAAAGGCTCCAGGGCGCCCAAGAAGGACCAGCAAACGCCAGGACCGTATCTTAAGACTGTTTCAGCTGCGGGATCGGACTACCAGCAGTGCCAAGCTAGCTCAGCAATGGCAGCAGGCTGGTGTGAGTGCTTCTGCACGCACTGTGAGGCGGAGACTGCTTGAGCAAGGCCTGGTTTCAAGGAGGGCAGCAAAGAAGCCACTTCTCTCCAGAAAAAACATCAGGGACCGACTGATATTCTGCAAAAGGTACAGGGAGTGGACTGCTGAGGACTGGGGTAAAGTCATTTTCTCAGATGAATCCCCTTTTCGATTGTTTGGGACATCTGGAAAACAGCTTATTAGGAGAAGAAGAGGTGAGCGCTACCACCAGTCTTGTCTCATGCCAACTGTTAAGCATCCTGAAACGATTCATGTGTGGTGTTGCTTCTCAGCCAAGGGAATCGGCTCACTCACAGTCTTGCCTAAAAACACAGCCATGAATAAAGAATGGTACCAGAATGTCCTCCAAGAGCAACTTCTCCCAACTGTCCAAGAGCAGTTTGGCGCCCAACAATGCCTTTTCCAGCATGATGGAGCGCCTTGCCATAAAGCAAAGGTGATCACTAAATGGCTCATGGAACAAAACATAGAGATACAGTTAGGTCCAGAAATATTTGGACAGTGACACAATTTTCGCGAGTTGGGCTCTGCATGCCACCACATTGGATTTGAAATGAAACCTCTACAACAGAATTCAAGTGCAGATTGTAACGTTTAATTTGAAGGTTTGAACAAAAATATCTGATAGAAATTGTAGGAATTGTACACATTTCTTTACAAACACTCCACATTTTAGGAGGTCAAAAGTAATTGGACAAATAAACCAAACCCAAACAAAATATTTTTATTTTCAATATTTTGTTGCGAATCCTTTCGAGGCAATCACTGCCTTAAGTCTGGAACCCATGGACATCACCAAACGCTGGGTTTCCTCCTTCTTAATGTTTTGCCAGGCCTTTACAGCCGCAGCCTTCAGGTCTTGCTTGTTTGTAGGTCTTTCCGTCTTAAGTCTGGATTTGAGCAAGTGAAATGCATGCTCAATTGGGTTAAGATCTGGTGATTGACTTGGCCATTGCAGAATGTTCCACTTTTTTGCACTCATGAACTCCTGGGTAGCTTTGGCTGTATGCTTGGGGTCATTGTCCATCTGTACTATGAAGCGCCGTCCGATCAACTTTGCGGCATTTGGCTGAATCTGGGCTGAAAGTATATCCCGGTACACTTCAGAATTCATCCGGCTACTCTTGTCTGCTGTTATGTCATCAATAAACTCAAGTGACTCAGTGCCATTGAAAGCCATGCATGCCCATGCCATCACGTTGCCTCCACCATGTTTTACAGAGGATGTGGTGTGCCTTGGATCATGTGCCGTTCCCTTTCTTCGCCAAACTTTTTTCTTCCCATCATTCTGGTACAGGTTGATCTTTGTCTCATCTGTCCATAGAATACTTTTCCAGAACTGAGCTGGCTTCATGAGGTGTTTTTCAGCAAATTTAACTCTGGCCTGTCTATTTTTGGAATTGATGAATGGTTTGCATCTAGATGTGAACCCTTTGTATTTACTTTTATGGAGTCTTCTCTTTATTGTTGACTTAGAGACAGATACACCTACTTCACTGAGAGTGTTGTGGACTTCAGTTGATGTTGTGAACGGGTTCTTCTTCACCAAAGAAAGTATGCGGCGATCATCCACCACTGTTGTCATCCGTGGACGCCCAGGCCTTTTTGAGTTCCCAAGCTCACCAGTCAATTCTTTTTTTCTCAGAATGTACCCGACTGTTGATTTTGCTACTCCAAGCATGTCTGCTATCTCTCTGATGGATTTTTTCTTTTTTTTCAGCCTCAGGATGTTCTGCTTTACCTCAATTGAGAGTTCCTTAGACCGCATGTTGTCTGGTCACAGCAACAGCTTCCAAATGCAAAACCACACACCTGTAATCAACCCCAGACCTTTTAACTACTTCATTGATTACAGGTTAACGAGGGAGACGCCTTCAGAGTTAATTGCAGCCCTTAGAGTCCCTTGTCCAATTACTTTTGGTCCCTTGAAAAAGAGGAGGCTATGCATTACAGAGCTATGATTCCTAAACCCTTTCTCCGATTTGGATGTGAAAACTCTCATATTGCAACTGGGAGTGTGCACTTTCAGCCCATATTATATATATAATTGTATTTCTGAACATGTTCTTGTAAACTGCTAAACTAACAAAACTTGTGTCACTGTCCAAATATTTCTGGCCCTGACTGTATTGGGTCCATGGCCTGGAAACTCCCCAGATCTTAATCCCATTGAGAACTTGTTGGCAATCATCAAGAGACGAGTGGACAAACAAAAACCAACAAATTCTGGCAAACTGCAAGCATTGCTTATGCAAGAATGGACAGCTATCAGTCAGGATTTGGTCCAGAAGTTGATTGAGAGCATGCCAGGGAGAATTGCAGAGGTCCTGAAGAAGAAGGGTCAACACTGCAAATATTGACTTGCTGCATTAACTCATTCTAACTGTCAATATAACCTTTTGGTACTCATAATATGATTGCAATTATATTTCTGTATGTGAAGTAAACATCAGACAAACACAATTAAAAACCAGAGGGCAACAGATCATGTGAAAATATAATTTTGTTGTCATTCTCAAAACTTTTGGCCATGACTGTATGCGATGTTATGCAATGCTCAGCACACTGCACCTGGAAACAGTGTAGGGATAGCTGCTGGAGAAGAGATAGGTTTTGATTACATGCATATAGGTGGGGATTATAGCCTTGTAGTCCTTAAGGGGGCTTTACACGGTAGCGATATCGGTAACGAGATCGCTATAGTGTATACGCGCCCCCATCGTTTGTGCGACACGGGCATATCACTGCCCGTCGCGCACAAAATCGCGCTCCCCCGTCACACGGCTTCCCTGCCCTGCGACGTCGCTCTGGCCGGCAATCCGCCTCCTTTCTAAGGGGGCGGGTCATGCGGCGTCACAGCGACGTCCCACGGCAGGCGGCCAATAGAAGCGGAGGGGCGGAGATGAGCGGGATGTAAACATCCCGCCCACCTCCTCCTTCCGCATTGCCGATGGAGGCAGGTAAGGAGATGTTCGTCGCTCCTGCGGTGTCACACATAGCGATGTGTGCTTCTGCAGGAACGAGGAACAACTTCGCCTATGAGAGGTAAACGATTTTTTGTTTTAGGACGACCTCTCCGCGGCAAATGATTTTGGCCGCTTTTGCGAACGTTTTAGGTTGCACATAAGTGTCTCACGCTGCGATATCGTTAATGACACCAGATGTGCGTCACTAACGACGTGACCCCGACGATAAAACATTAACGATATCGTAGCGTGTAAAGCCCCCTTTACTGCTGCACCATAAAACCAAAAGTCCTTATCAGGGCTACATCTGTTCTGTTCACTATTAATACAGCTCTTTGTGGCATTCAGTGTAGGGATAGCTGCTGGAGGAGGGATAGGTTTAGATTACAGACATGTAGGCAGGGATTATAGCTTTACAGTCCTTGCTGTTGCACACTTATATCAAAAGTCCCTTGTCAAAGCTACATACATTCTATTCCTTATTAACTCCACGGTTTGATGAATTCAGTGTAGGGATAGCTGCTGGAGGAGGGATAGGTTTAGATTACAGGCATATAGGCAGGGATTATAGCCTTACAGTCCATGCTGCTGCACCCTAAAACCAAAAATCCCTTGTCAGGGCTATATCTATTCTATTACATATTAATACCATTGTTTGCTGCATTCAGTTTAGCGATAGCTACTGGAGGAGGGATAGGTTTGGAGTACAGGCATATATGCAGGGATTGTAGCATTACAGTACTTGCTGCTGCAATCTAAAACTAAAAGTCTTTTTTCAAGGCTACATCTATTATATTCCATGTTATACCATAAAGTTTGTAGGCATAAATTCTCTACCTAATTTAATATTCTCAAGGTGTACAGTAAGGGATGTGGAAGTGGACACGCTGCTGAAGTTGCATGCAGAGGCCGAAACCGTGGGGAGTTGAAACAGCGCCTTCTCCAAGAGCACAAGAAACACGCTCATCCATGAAAGCTATTTTACTGTTCCACTTTGCACGGGTCACGGGCCACCACTCTTGAAGCCAGAACAGTGAGAACAGGTGGTCGGTTGAATGGCAGATAATGCTTCCAGCATGTTTCCCAGAACCACCCTGTCTTCCACATGGTCCAGTCTCACTACTCAAGAGTCTGGACACATAATGCTCACCCTAATCCTACTTTCTTTCACCATGGCAAATCCCATAAGACAAGTGGTCTCACACTCAGACACTCTGAGGAGCTCTTTACATTTCCATTTATTTATTCTGGCTTCTCGCCACGCACATTTCAAGAGGTATATGAAGATATCGTGTGATGCCCAAATATTTCAGTAGCCATGGTCAGAAGAATACGACAATGGGCAACACAAATTAGTGTCTCAAAAGGTAGATGATGATGAGACACAGTTGTCAACAAGTGATGTTAAGTTAACAAGTCAGTAGGAAGCTCAGAGTTCAGAAGTGGAAAACGAGGTGGAGGATGATGAAGTCACTGGCCCAACTTGGGAAGATGCCAAGCAGAGGGAGGACAGCAGCATAAAGGAGGAGCGATCTACAGCACCATAACAGACAGGAAGAGGCATTGGAGTGGCCAGAGGGAGAAGGTGGGTAACTGTTCCGCAGAGTACCCACATGCAGCAAGTTCTCAGGCCAAGGATTAGGTGTTCCCCAGTACGGAGCTTTTTTTAAAGAAAGTGCAGACAATAGAAAGAAAGGTCATTTGCAACCTGTGCTGTATGAAGAGCAGCAAGGGCCTGACCCCTACCTGCCTGACCATCACCAGCATGGTAAGGCACATGTCATCAAAGCACCCGACTAGGTGCTGAACGCCTGGGTCCATTTGCATGGGTCATGCTTGTCGGGTATTGCAAGCATGGCAAGTGCGTTCAGATCTACAGGAAACCTGATGCACAAAAAAATACAACAAACAATACCACAAGTATGGGGGAACACAGGGGACACTATAACAATGGCGGGCCCTAGTACTAGTGAAAGGGGTAGATTGGACACCTCCTTCTCTCACCTGCAGCTGTCCCTACTCTCCTAGCCAGGCCCTATGCAGTCTCCTCAACTGTTGCTAATCAGGAACCCGTGACTCTCAGAAACCCTGTAGATGCTCTAGCAGGTGAGGAACGCTAACCCCACCGCTGCACCAATACAACACAAAGAAAGGTAAGACAAACAGGGGAAAATAGCAACAAAAAAGGATAACGTTCGACTTCAGGAACGCTCCTCAACAGGACCTTCCACCAAGGCGGCCTACGTACAAGGAATTTGAATCTTCAGCAGGGATTTCTGGGAAACACCACTACTTAAACCAGCAGGGACATGGATACAAAGCAGCTGCAGCTAAAATGCTCTGCTACAAGCTGCTGGCTACAAAACTGACATTAACTCCTTAGGCACCAAAAGAAATCAAACTATGTTTAAATACAGCGCCTTAGATGGTAATGACTGACTCTAGTCCTGAATGTATCACTAGTCTCCCAAGACAGAGGGATAACCGTGACATCCACAATGCCTTCTGCCCACCTGTCGTTACACATTAGCAACCACATCAGCAACTATGTCCACTTCCTTGTTCCAGTGCAGAGTTCAGCTGCCCCTACCACAGTCCTTGGAATACAAAAGGAAATACCCATCCATCTATCTACAGGCCCAAACACTAATTGGGCACATTTCCAGACTGCTTGCCATGGAAATGTTACCATTTAGGCTTGTGGACATTGATGCTTTCTGCAACCTCATGGCGATGGCCATCTCTCAGTACTCCGTCCCTCGGCAAAGCAGCAACAAACTCTTCTTTAGGTGACAAATTTCAGCAACAATTTCTTTAGGTGACAAACAGCACATCGCCACAGAGTTGTTGAAAGCTAAAACAGACCACACAGATCTGTGGTTTTCACCTCTGAACCTACAACCAGCCATGGTCATGTTTGACCCATGTTTGAGCCATGATTGTGGCTCTGAAGCTTGGCAAACTTGCTGAGCTTAGTGGTTTGTCAATCTCTGAAAACTTGCCTAGATTTGCCGCAACTATGAGCGAAGGTATGCCGTGTGTGCACCCATTTCTGCAAATCAGCTACAGCTGCCGCCGATCTTTCAGTGCTGCAGCAGCTCACCGACTATTGTGCAACATGCCCAAGCAGGGCCAGATTAAGGTTGGTGGGGGCCCCTGGGCAGAAAATCTGGTGGGGGCCCCATAACGTTAACATTTTTAGCCATAACAGTAGAGCACGAACCGTAGCATTTAGATATAAATGCAATGAACATTTATCTTATCCTGTTCTGCCACATTCAGATTTACAGCACTACAATACAGATACAGTCCAGGATAAATCACAGCTGTGCACTTACACACAGAAAGTAGAGTTAGGGCTGCTTTACACATTTCGATCTCGTATGCGATCGCACACGCCCCCATCGTATGTGCGGAACAGGCAATTTGATGCCCGTGTCGCACAAACGATTAACCCCCGTCACACGTACTTACCTTCCAAATGACCTCGCTGTGGGCGGCGAACATCCACTTCCTGAAGTGAAAGGGACGTCACACAGCGGCCGGCCAATAGAAGCGGAGGGGCGGAGATGAGCGGGACGTAAACATCCCGCCCACCTCCTTCCCTCCGCATTGCCGGCGGGACGCAGGTAAGCTGCAGTTCATCGTTCCCGGGGTGTCACATGGAGCGATGTGTGCTGCCTCAAGAACGATGAACAAAGAGACGTTCAATTTTTAGAAAATGAACGACGTGTATGCAATCAACGTTTTAACGCACAATCAGGGTCGCACGTAGCTGTCACACACTACAATATCACTAACGATGCCGGATGTGCGTCACTTACGACGTGACCCCGCCGAGACATCGTTAGATATATTGTAGCGTGTAAAGCCCGCTTTTGTCACATATTTTTTATTGATCCCAATGTTAAGGCAGCCAGGGCCGGCTCCAGGTTTTTGTGGCCTCCGGGTGAAAGAGTCTCAGTGGACCCCATCCACATACAGACACGCACATCCACACACAGACACGCACATACACATACAGGCAAGCGTATATACATATTTGAAGACAAATTCAGAAAAATACATATAAACAGACAAATATATGCACAGTCATATACACTGACATACATGCAGACACAGACGCATTAGGGCTCGTGCGCACGTTGCGTAATTACATGCATTTACGCTGCGTATAGCACTGCAGTGTAAATGCATGCGTCCTGCGTCCCCTATACAATCTATGTAGATTGTGCATGAGACGTGCACCCATTGCTTTTATGAACGCAGCGATTTGGGTGCTAAAATGTTGACCCAAATCCGTGCGTTCATAAAATGAGCATGTCAATTATTCCGTGCGCTATGGATGCAGCTCCCGCTCTGTCTATGGTGGGGGCAGCAGCCAGAGCGCATGAAATCGGATTTTCTGTACAGAATAACTGCATCCATTATGCAGTGTTTCTGCAGCGATTTGACGCGCACATGTGCTGTCAAATCGCTGCAGAATATTCAGCAGTTACGTGTGCATGAGCCTTTACAGGTATTAATATGGGGAAATCGCCAGCAGCCTCACTCACCTCTCCCGCTTGTTTCCGTCCAGCTCCTTCAGGACATGTGGCTGTTTCACGATGGCTGTCACTAACACACATGACTGCACACTGACAGCACTGCTGTATATACATCACAGGAGGGGCTGGGGGCTACGATATATACATTACAGGAGGGGCAGGGGGCATAGACGTTACTGGAGTGGCAAACAGCTCTGGTGGTGTACTCATCACTGCGATGGGTGACATAGCGCTCTGGGGAACCCATATAGTTCGGGGGGGGGGCGCACAGACTGCTCTAATTCATATATACACACACAGTACTGCTTCTTACACACACATCTCTGACACACACACACACACACACTACAATGCACCCCCCATCACCCCCCCCCCCACACACACACACACACACACACACACAATACAATGCACCCCCCATTACCCTTACACACACACGCACACACAATACAATGCACCCCCCATTACCCCTACACACACACGCACACACAATACAATGCACCCCCCATTACCCCTACACACACACACACAATACAACCCCCATTACCCCTACACACACACACACACACAATACACCCCCCATTACCACTACACGCACACACACACACACACACAATACAATGCACCCCCCATTACCCCTACACAGACACACATAATACAATGCACCCCCCATTACCCCCCCCCCACACACACACACACACACACACACACACAATACAATGCACCCCCCATTACCCCTACACACACACACACACACACAATACAATGCACCCCCCATTACCCCTACACACACACACACACACACACAATACAATGCACCCCCCATTACCCCTACACACACAATACAATGCACCCCCCATTACCCCTCCCCACACACAATACAATGCACCCCCCATTACCCCTCCCCACACACACACAATACACCCCCCATTACCCCTCCCCACACACACACAATACACCCCCCATTACCCCTCCCCACACACACACACACAATACACCCCCCATTACCCCTCCCCACACACACACACACACACAATACACCCCCCATTACCCCTCCCCACACACACATAATACAATGCACCCCCCATTACCCCTCTCCCCACACACAATACAATGCACCCCCCATTACCCCTACACACACACGCACACACAATACAATGCACCCCCCATTACCCCTCCCCACACACAATACAATGCACCCCCCATTACCCCTCCACACACACACACACACACACACACACAATACACCCCCCATTACCCCTCCCCACACACACATAATACAATGCACCCCCCATTACCCCTCCCCCCACACACAATACAATGCACCCCCATTACCCCTCCCCCCACACACAATACAATGCACCCCCATTACCCCTCCCCCCACACACATTACCCCTCCCCCCACACACAATACAATGCACCCCCCATTACCCCTCTCCTCACACACAATACAATGCACCCCCCATTACCCCTCTCCCCACACACAATACAATGCACCCCCCATTACCCCTACACACACACGCACACACAATACAATGCACCCCCCATTACCCCTCCCCACACACAATACAATGCACCCCCCATTACCCCTCCACAAACACACACACACAATACACCCCCCATTACCCCTCCCCACACACACATAATACAATGCACCCCCCATTACCCCTCCCCCCACACACAATACAATGCACCCCCCATTACCCCTCCCCACACACACAATACAATGCACCCCCATTACCCCTCCCCCCACACACAATACAATGCACCCCCATTACCCCTCCCCCCACACACATTACCCCTCCCCCCACACACAATACAATGCACCCCCCATTACCCCCTCTCCTCACACACAATACAATGCACCCCCCATTACCCCTCTCCCCACACACAATACAATGCACCCCCCATTACCCCTACACACACACGCACACACAATACAATGCACCCCCCATTACCCCTCCCCACACACAATACAATGCACCCCCCATTACCCCTCCCCACACACAATACAATGCACCCCCCATTACCCCTCCCCACACACAATACAATGCACCCCCCATTACCCCTCCACACACACAATACAATGCACCCCCCATTACCCCTCCACACACACACACACACACACACAATAGACCACCCATTACCCCTCCCCCCACACACACACACACACACACAATACAATGCACCCCCATTACCCCTCCCCCCACACACAATACAATGCACCCCCATTACCCCTCCCCCCACACACACATTACCCCTCTCCCCACACACAATACAATGCACCCCCCATTACCCCTCTCCCCACACACAATACAATGCACCCCCCATTACCCCTCTCCCCACACACAATACAATGCACCCCCCATTACCCCTCTCCCCACACACAATACAATGCACCCCCCATTACCCCTCTCCCCACACACAATACCATGCACCCCCCATTACCCCTCTCCCCACACACAATACAATGCACCCCCCATTACCCCTCTCCCCACACACAATACAATGCACCCCCCATTACCCCTACACAGACACACATAATACAATGCACCCCCCATTACCCCCCCACACACACACAATACAATGCACCCCCCATTACCCCTACACACACAATACAATGCACCCCCCATTACCCCCCCCACACACACACACACACACAATACAATGCACCCCCCATTACCCCTACACACACAATACAATGCACCCTCCATTACCCCTCCCTCCACACACAATACAATGCACCCTCCATTACCCCTCCCTCCACACACAATACAATGCACCCTCCATTACCCCTCCCCCACACACAATACAGCCCTCATCACCCCCTACACACACAAATTACACTGCTCCATTCCTACACACTCCTGCCTCCCTCCCCCCCTCCCTCGGAATACAGTGCTCCTCCTCTGCCTGTCACAGAGCTGTGTTCCTTCACAAATGTTCCCCGTTGTGTCCTCTGCCCCTCCTCACTCATCCCCATTAATTACACCTGTCTCTTCAGCTCCTTCATGGAGCGCTCGCTTCCTCATGTCCCCAGTGTGGCGCCGGCAGCACTGTGATGATGTCAGCAAGGTGCTGATCTCATCACGTTGCTGCACGTCGGGGGCGGGGCCCAGTCCCGGCGCGCTGTTCAAATGTATTTACGTCTGAAAGATGCAAATACATTTGAATAGGAACGGAAACAGGAAGCTGCGGTCATCGGCTCTGCTGCGCTCCTCTGCAGTGTACATGCCGGCACACAGCAGAGCCGGCACACAGCAGAGCCGGCACACAGCAGAGCCGGCACACAGCAGAGCCGGCACACAGCAGAGCCGGCACACAGCAGAGCCGGCACAGCTCGCTGCCTCCTGCTCCTGCTAGTGTGCCTGGCATGTAAGTAGCGCAGCGGGGACAGCAGACAGCGGCCCACCACACCGTGCCCCTGCTTCTAGGTACGGCCGCAGCACATAGCAGGGAGCATTAGCACACCTCTGACCCCGGAAGTTCAAGCGGCCGCTGGTACTTCCGAGATCAATCAGCGTCCTGTGCCCGCAGTTTGTTTTTGCGTCTTAAAGACGCAGATGCAAATAAATAGCGGTGCCACCCCCCCCCGAAAACACAGCTGATTTATTAGACTGTCTTTACGGAGGGGGAGAGGGTGTGAAAAAAAAATGCTGACAGGTGCCTAGTGCTAAGTATGGTGGGGGCCCCCTTAGAAGCTCTTTTGGTGGGGGCCCCTGGGCTCCAGCCCCGCCTGCCCCGCCTATAATCCGGCCCTGTGCCCAAGCACTGGAATGCCACATTACACATGTTGGCAAGGCTTTGTGAGCAGCAGAGGGCAGAAGTTGAATACCAGTTACAACATGCCCATCGATATTCCAGTCAGCCTCACTACCCACACCAGCTTCATCCCGTTCAGCATGGATGGGCTGAAGAGGATTAGGAGGTGATGTAGATCTGACCTCTTGCTGGGGACAGGGACGTCTTGCCTTTCTGGAGTCTGGCACACATGGCTGACTTTATGTCCCGCTGCCTGTCCCGTGACCCTCACGTAATGCGCATTTTGGCCAATGCTGATTACTGGTTGTTCACTCTTCTTGACACATGCTACAAGGTGAACTTTCCATCTCCACTTCCAGCAGCTGAGAGGGCTAGTAAAATGGTGCAATGCCAGAAGGCTCTAATTGAACAATTACCGTAGTGCAAAAATTCACATCTGACAAAGCTGGAGGCAGAAGCCATAGTTCCTTGGACAACCAAGGACGAAAGATGAAGAAGACACACACCAGGTCCAAAACAGACAGGGGAACACTATTAAAGATCAGGGGCAGCTTCATTAGAACGTCCCAGCACACAGGCCTTGATGTGCGTAGTAGTCTAACAGAGGGAAACATTATGGAAGATGATGAAGGAGTAGCTTACCAGCATCCTTGGTACCGTACTGTTAGGGCCAGGTGGACGGGCAGACTCAGGAGGTGGATCCACTGGGCCGAACGCCTTCCTGAAGGCAAGGAGTCCGGTAGCCGGAGCACTACAGGTAGCAGGATAGTCCGTGCAAAATAGCGGAATGTAGAAGTCCCTGGGACCACGGAGTCACTGATGGTAGTTCGGGTGACGGAGCTCAGGTTCGGAGGCCAAGATGTTGTCAGGCAGAGTCCGGAACCGGTGGAGCGAGAGAACGGGTCACCACAGGGATCAGAGATGGTACGGACTGACGGGATGGCAGATCGTCAGCGTTCGGGGTTCGGGAATCGGCAGGACCGGATGGCGAGGCAGGAGCGGCTTTAGAAGAGAGAGAGGTGAGTATATCACAGAGACAAGGAGACCTGACTCCTAGCTTAGGAAACACGAAGAACAGGCCCCGCCCACTTGGACATTAAACCCCTTTATACCCTGTACCTGTGTGTTCAATATCCTGTCTGTGGACGCTGGCCCTTTAAGAAAGGGTCAATGACCGCTCGCGCGCCCTAATGCGCATGCGCGCGGCTCGGGTGCCAGAAGCCAGGGCAGGGAGCGGTGAACAGGAAGCAGGGGAGCCGGGCTGGAGCGAAGCTGACAGCGGACGCTGGGAGCGGGGACCGGGACGCCTGGGGATCCTAGGTGAGTAGGCCTGGCGGCTGTGGAGCGGGGGACGCCGGACAGAGGAGCCGGGGAGCGAGCCAGGGAAGCCGGGGAGCGTGGCAGGAGAGCCGGGGAGCTGGACAGGGGACCCGGGGAGCTGGACAGGGGACCCGGGGAGCTGGACAGGGGACCCGGGGAGCGTGACAAGTATCCAAGCTGCACACTTGGCATGAACTGGTCCTCTATGCCTTGGGGGTGTTGACCGTCCCTGACGCTATTGTTATGTCAGAGCAGATTTTTAGTGTCACCAGGGGATTAATAACTCATAGGCGCATCTGCCTGTCAACTGAAAATGCTGTCAGGTTGTGTCTTATCAAAATGAAAAAGGCTTGCATTGGCCCAGACTTCTCTACACCACTGGATGACAGCAGCGGAACCTAAAGTTAATTTTAATGTTCCTTTTGTTCTGGTGTATTCCCATGCACCCCTTCCCATGCAAATAAGGATATATGGTTACTGGTTTCTTCTTTTTTTGTGTCCTCCACCATATTAACAGGGTCATGATGTGACCCTAACTCTTAATTTTTCCAGAGTGTGTGTGATGCCCCCCCTACATGATTTTTACATATATATATATATATATATATATATATATATATATACAGTACTGACCAAAAGTTTGGACACACCTTCTCATTCAAAGAGTTGTCTTTATTTTCAGGACTGTGAATATTGTTGATTCACATTGAAGGCATCAAAACTATGAATTAAAACATGTGGAGTGAAATACTTAAAAAACTGTGAAACAACTGATAATATGTCTTATATTCTAGGTTGTTCAAAGTAGCCATCTTTTGCTTTCATTACTACTTTGCACACTCTTGGCATTCTCTTGATGAACTTCAAGAGGTAGTCACCGGAAATGGTTTTCCAACAGTCTTGAAGGAGTTTTCAGAGATGCTTAACACTTGTTGGCCCTTTTGACTTCACTCTGCGGTCCAGCTCACCCCAAATCATCTCAATTGAGTTCAGGTCTGGTGACTGTGGAGAACAGGTCATCTGGCGTAGCACCCCATCACTCTCCTTCTTAGTAAAATAGCCCTTACACAGCCTGAAGGTGTGTTTGGGGTCATTGTACTGTTGAAAAATAAATGATGGTCCAACTAAACGCAAACCGGATGGAGTAGCACGCCGCTGCAAGATGCTGTGGTAGGCATGCTGGTTCTGTGTGACTTCAGTTTTGAATAAATCCCCAACAGTGTCACCAGCAAAGCACCCCCACACCATCACACCTCCTCCTCCATGCTTCACGGTGGGAACCAGGCATGTAGAGTCCATCCGTTCACCTTTTCTACAAAGACATGGTGGTTGGATCCAAAGATCTCGAATTTGGACTCATCAGACCAAAGCACAGATTTCCACTGGTCTAATGTCCATTCCTTGTGTTCTTTAGCCCAAACAAGTCTCTTCTGCTTGTTGCCTGTCCTTAGCAGTGGTTTCATAGCAGCTATTTTACCATGAAGGCCTGCAGCACAAAGTCTCCTCTTAACAGTTGTTCTAGAGATGAGAAGGTGTGTCCAAACTTTTGGTCTGTACAGTATATATATATATATATATATATATATATATATATATATATATATATATATACACAACTCAGGAGAAAATGTGTTTTTTTCAGCTCTTGTACTCAATGCATAGCACTTACCAGTTTAAGAGTCCCACTCCTTAATAATGGGTAAGATGGTATTCTGAGGCCCTCCTCTACATGTCTTCCAGAGTGTATTGCAGTCCCTCCTTCTAATTATTTGCAGCCCTTGCACATAGGCTTTAGGAATCTAGGTGTCCCACCAATGGAGTAGCAACTGCTTTTGCCACCCGGGGCGGTCGTCAAATTTGCTGCCCCCCTCCGTTGGCCATCGATAATCCAGAAACCTTCAAAAATCTGGAAAGCCATTAAAATATTTATTTTTCATGGAACTACAATCAAAGATCTAATTGTAGACTGCTGCTATTAGTCCTAGACTTTCACCTTTTTACACACATATGTAGGCCTATTATACACACACACAGCTCTGCTGCATACATACAGACACACACAGCTCTGCTGCATACCTACAGACACACACACACAGCTCTGCTGCATACCTACAGACACACACACACAGCTCTGCTGCATACATACAGACACACACCCACAGCTCTGCTACATACATACAGACAGACACGCACACAACTATGCTGCATACATACAGACACACACAACCCTGCTGCATACATACAGACACACACAACTCTGCTGCATACATACAGACACACACAACTCTGCTGCATACATACAGACACACACAACTCTGCTGCATACATACGGACAGACACACACAACTCTGCTGCATACATACAGGTAGACACACACAGCTTTACTGCATACATACAGACAGACCCACAACTCTGCGGCACATATAGACATACACAACTCTGCTGCATACATACAGATAGACACACACAGCTCTGCTGCATAACATACAGACAGACACACACAACTCTGCTGCATATATACATAGAGACAGACACACGCAACTCTGCTGCATACATACAGACAGACAGACACAGCTCTACTGCATATATACATACAGACACACAACTCTGCTACACATATAGACACAAATTCAGCTCTTGGGGGCCCACACACGCGGCTCCTGGGGGCCAGCACATACAGCTCGGGGAGGGGGGGCAGGGCATACAAATTGGGGGAAGCCCATACAGCTCACTGGTGCCCATAAACCGGGTAGCTGGGAGGGAACATACAGGTCGAGGGGGGGTAGCACATACCGCTCGGTCACAGAGAGGGGGCCCACACAGCACCGGAGAGAAGCGCTGTGCAGGGGGTCGCTGGCTAGCAATGCGCCTCCTTCATCTGTGGGACTGAGCAGGCCGCGTGGTAGCTCTGCCCACAGATGAAGCTCAAACCAGGAGGACGCTGTGGTCTGTGCGCCTTAAAGGGATGGCAGCCACAGTTTCCTGCCGAGGACTGCGGTCCCCGGAACTCGGCCCAGGGGCAGCAGAACTGAAGGCGAGTGGATAAAATGCCACCCCCCTGACACGTGCCTCCCGGGGCGGACTGCCCCCTCCGCCCCCCTTTTGCTATGCCACTGTGTCCCACTAACTAACAATTTTAACAGAATGCATATGAGGCCCTCCTTTATGTCTAATACAGGGTGTAACGGAATCCCCTTTCCTTCTATTTTTGTGGCAGAGATGCGTCTAGGTGTCTTCCCCATGCTGTTCCTACTCCATTTGAGAGCTATTTTCATCCATGTCAGCGATTTTCCTGCCCCCCACCCCCACCCCATCCGAGAGGCGACAGCACTGTGGATAAATAATAAAATTAATAGCAAAATATATAAAATTGCTTGATAATTGTGCACACAGGACACAGCATACGCTGTTTGCATCTCTAAACTAAGTAGTGTAGCACTAATATAGCATGCTGATGCTAAATATAATAAATAACTAAAGGTCTATGTCTTGTCTGCAGTTGCCTCTCGCTTTCATCATGATTTTGAACAGGCGTCATGAAATATTTGGTAATATGAAAGTTGGCTCTGAAATTTTTGGCATTGTCATCTTTAGGTGATCAATAATGCCTGCTGCTATGCTGTTTCTCCATTAGGAGTGCCTGCAGTGCTGCTGAACACACACTAACAATGCTTGATATTCGAAAAGCTGTTGTGACCAGGGAAAAAGGAAAGGGCTAGTTGACTAGGACCCTATCCAAAAGTATAATTAGAATTGAGCTAGTAAGGTATGCACCCCGGGTGTTGGGTGCCAAAAAGTCATTCTGTCCCCTGATTTAGGTCTCGGACAGGACACAAAGTTGTAGGCTCGTGATGGAAAGTCTAGCTATGACTATAAGGACGTCACACAAGTGTTTACAGCATTGATTTAGCAGCTATAGGATCAAGGCAATAATACGATTGTCAGTCAGATTATAGTAACACGGGTGGCGTACCTGTCATGTATGGACTAGGGAGGAGCCCGGCGTGAGGCCAAAGACACAACTTAAATGAGGAAAACACCACAAAAAGACAAGGGGCACACCAGAGACACTTTAACAATGGTGGGCCCAAGCACTAGTGAGAGGGAAGATGGCACCTCTTCCACTTACCTGCCGCTGTACCCTGCACTCCTAGCCAGTTCCTATATACAGTAGGTTCCTCACCTGACGCTGGGCCGGAACCTGAAGGTCTGAGATCACCCTGCAATAGTCCCTGGCTAAGGAGTAGGCAGGTGAAGGATGCTAGCCTCACCGCTGCACTGAAACAACACACCAGGAAAGGAAGACAGACAGGGGAAAAACAAGAACAAAATGCTGCAGTCAGAACCAAGACTGCAACCACCACAGCAACTTCAGCAAAGGATAGGACAGTAGCTCCTTCTTCCTCCAAGACCAGAATCCAAATGAGTCAAGAATAACCAGCACCCTTTGCTGGTAGCAGAGTGTATATAAAGGGACTGGGAATGGTCCAAAATCGGAAACACCTTGGATGGTAATTTGCCTGCTTGCTGTCTAGGAATACTGCCACTAATCCTACATCTGTCAAAGGAAAGGAAAACACGTTTAAATGGCAGAGTCTCACAGGGGAAAGTGAGACTCAGACCCAAAACCTGTCACTAAACTCCTATAGCAGAGAGAGAACTGTGCCGCCCCCGTGCCAGCAGCCGGCGCTGCTCAGATCCGGTCCATCTGTGGGTGGCTCGAGGGTCTCCGGACCCGGGGGTCTCGCGGTCACTTCAATTGAAAAGGGGATTATGGTGTATGGGAGTTTGGAAAGTTTGTACGTGACGCCACCCACGGTATGTGGTAAATGGGGTACCACCGCTGCCGTTGAGGGGACTCCCGGGTGCGTTGGGCTGGCAGCTGGATGTTGTTAACCCTCCGTGGGTAGGGATGGATGCCCCGGGGCCCAGGGGGAGTTGTGGTGGTGGCAGGAATTGCATGGAACAGGAAACTCCCAGTTAGGTTGTCCTGGTGTTGGATTAGGCTGCTTTCATGTGTAGGGTCAGGAAACACAGAGTCCAGTACTTAACCAGAAATCGCCGGTGTCCGTAGGTCTTTGGTACGGGGGTGTTCGGATCCCACACCCGGTACAAGAAGGAGGGCCCTCTCTCTCTCCTGCGCTCCAGCTAAGAGTCAGACTTCTCTGTTTCAGACGGGGGAAGTCCTCTCTTTGCACAAGTCCGGGGTCCCGTGCACACTACCGGCGGGCCACTACCCTATCCCAGTCCACTACAGGTTCCCCTGAGCCTACTCTCCACTTCAGCTCCAAGACTTCTGCCTTTTCTTTGCTTCACTTCCCCTGCAGCACAGGGGCCACAACCCTTGTCTGCACTCCTCTCCCTCCTTCCACCGACTGACTCATCTCCTCCCCTCCTGCTCCTTTAGTTACACTCGGGGGGGGGGGTGCGGCTGCTTCCTGTACCAGTGTGGAATCAGGTGGTACCAAGGAAGTTTAGTGCTTTCTGTGATTACCTGGTTTTTCAGGGGCGTCACATATCCCCTTGGTTAAACACAGACCGTCCGCGGGCTGTCCAGACACCGAAGTTTTTTTATTTTACCGGAACTGAAAAAGATAAAACAGGTTTACAAGCATACTAACAATGAGACAATTTTTCTTCCCTTACGGGAGGCCCTTTTCTTAAACACAAACATTGCAAAACTGACCGGACCGGATTCCCGTTGTTCCCGCCACCCATATAAACCTGCCACCTGGTGCCACTACTAAGAACTAGTGGCACCCCTTTTCCCAAGTCCAGGTAGGTCCGGGTGACGCCCACACAGGGCCAGGCAAAATGTTCCCTGCCCGGCAGTCCTCTTGGTGCACTATGGGAAAATGGCATGGAAAACGGTCAACGGGGAGTTAAAACATTAATGGGGGGTAGCCAGGATCTGCTACCTTTCACTCCTTAAACTGCAATGTCAAGGTGCAGCTGCCATTGGTGCCGCTCTCAGTACGGGGTACGGTTTCCGTGCTCCCCTTCCTGCCCAGGAGCCAGGCTCACTCGGGTGCCCTCGGCGTCAGCTACGACCGGTCTCTCATACTGCCGTGGGGCCCATTGCTCAGTGGCCTGCTCCTCCTCTCTGCAGGGGCACTCTGGCTGCTCCACAGCCGGGGCGGGGTACCTTGGAGTGGCTGGCACCGCATCTGGGGAAGACCTCCTGTCGGGTGCATTCTCCGTTGCGGCCGGGTGGACTGCCGGAGCCGACGTCATCACCGTTGTGGCCGGGCAGACTGCCGGAGCCGGGTGAGATGTCATCGGGGTTGCGGCTTGCTTGTCCAGGAACTGAATTAGGCAAAGTCCTGGTGTCCCTGCCTTTACAGTCCTGGTTACATGTCACAGACTCCGCCTTCTTGCTGCTCCCCGTTGGTACTCAGGAGCAGTCCTTCTAGCATTTTTTAAAGTTTTCCTTTCACTTCCGGTCCTCTGGAGCTTCACTTCCGCCCACGTTCCCAGGGGACGGAGCCTCTTTTTCGCGCCCACCGCTCGGGGAAGAAGGCACCAAGCGGTTGTTTTTGGCGCCTAAAATGGCGGACTTCGAGATTTTTCCTCAGCGGGATGTCGCTGACGGATGGGACATGGCAGACTTCCACTGGTAAGTGGATGGGTGCAATCCTGTTCGTGACGCAAAGTTTCGGGGTGCCCCCGTGCCAGCAGCCTGCCGCTGCTCGGATCTGGAGCTTCCGGGGTGGTGGCTCGAGGGTCTCCGGACCCGGGGTCCTGCGGACACTCCAAATGAAATGGGGGGTGTAGGACGTATATGTACGGGCTGAGCCGTATTAAGTTCGTGACGCCACCAAGGTGTGTGGTGAGGTTGGACACCACCGCTGCTGTTAACCGGCACCCGGGGGAGATGTTGTGCAGCAAGTTGTTAACCCCTCCGTGCGCAGGGATGGTGGCCCTGGGAACCGTTGTGCTTTGGTGCAGGGAGAAGGGCGGCCGCAGAGGGTGCTGGTGTACTCACTGTTAAGAAAACACACAAGTCTCTGGTAAACCAAGGTGATGGTGGTTGGTGCCCGCAGCCGGCTGCGTTCTGATCCCCCACCCAGCTGGTGGTCTCTGTCTTTCTCCTGCACTGTGTTTGAACTGTGGACTGCCTGTGTGTGGAGTCCGCTCCCGGCTGGATGTGGCCTAAGGAGCCCTTGCCCGCAGACGCTGGCCCGTGGGATCTATGAGCCTTGGCGGTGGCCTTTTTATCCCCCTCGGTGGGCTGTTGTCTTCTATGAGGGACTTTGGGTGGGACAGGACCTCTAGTTCTGGCCTCAATCAGTTAATTAACCAGTTCCAGTCGCTTCTGGTCCTGGCTTCAGGGTCTGAGTACCCCCCTGTGTGCTCCGGTTTCCGAGTCGGTTCCCCGGGTCGGTACCGGCGGGCTACAACCCTGTTCCGGTCCACATGGGTTCCACCAAGCCGTCTTTCCGGCTCCTGCAGACGGAGACCGCCGTCTGCCTCCTAGCCAGTGGCACCAGGGCTCCTACCCTGGTACCGTTCAATTTGGGTTTTCTCTCCTTTGCTGGAGCTGCACACAGCTGCAGCCCACACACCTCTCCAACTTGAACTCTAACACTTTTCTGTTTACTTTCCCTCCTCGGGCTGTCTAGACCCCTGGGTGGGCATGCACCAACCGCCTGGTCACGCCCACTGGTGTGTCTATCTGGCCCTAAGGGGGAGGTGACTAGGGTTTTCTGGTTGGCTGCTGTCACCTGGTGTGAGAACGGTGTTGTGTAGGGGTCTACCTGTGACTACCTGGCCCGGCCAGGGCGTCACAGAACCGTGACAGTACTACATCTACTAAATATTCCACAAAACAAGTTTGTTCATGGAACATCCTCTGTTTGTACAGGTCAATGAATACTATTGACAAAATCAATTCAGCTGCAGTTACCATGAAATGTTCGAGCTGACACAGAAAGGTTATTGGTGCATGACAGCTGTGTGCAAAGTCCTAGTAAACATAATAATGCCACAGCACATTCCATTTGTTGCCCTGCTTGCTTTTATTGTCTATGTAAATGTGCCGCCCCTGCAGCGGTCGAACCGCTCGGATCCGGGGGTTGCTGTGGCTCGAGGGTCTCCGGACCCGGGGGCTTGCGGCCACTCAAATGTAAAGGGGACTATTTACAGGGGATCAGAGTTTGTGACGCCACCTGTGGTTCGCGGTAAGGGGAGTACCGCCGCTGCCGATGGGAGCACCCGGGGGAAATGGAGCGGGGCAGGCTGACATTCCCTTCACGGGTAGGAGAGGCCCCGGGACTCTGAATGGTGGGATGCTGGTTGTAGGGGAGAGCAGCGCTGGTTGGAAGCAGGGAAGAACCATGTACTTACTCAGGCAATATTAGTGATGATGCGACTGCAAAGCAGACTCTGACAACAAGGTAAACCAAGTCTCTGGGGGGAGCCCGTCCGGGTATCCATCCCCTATAGTACTGCCGGGTGGTCCAGAGCCTGCCTCCATGCATAAATTAGAAGTGTTCTGGTGGCCCGTTGGCGTAAAGCTGTCTGGGCCCCGCTCCCTACTTGTTGGTAGTGGAGCAGTGTTCTCAAGGGCTCACACTTGGCATTTCTGTGGGCTGCGTGGGTTGGAAAGCCCTATCCCCCTCATTGCGCTAGTGCCCCTGATCTCTGAGCTTCTTGGGGACAGTCCATAAAGTCACTATCCTCCACAGGTTAATTGCCGGGTTGCCTGAAGCTACTCCCTGACCTAGGGTCCTGTACACTGCCGTGCTTTCGGTCCCGGACCAGTTATTAGACTCGCGCTGCTGACCATCCTCTAAGACCAAGTCTAGGCACCCAGCCTCAATACCCTGCGACCGGGTCTCCGACTCCTCCGGGCCCAGACCACTGTCTGCGACCCAACCTGTAACCCCCTGAGAGCCACACACTCCCAGCTCCTCACTTCTCGAGGGCTAACACTCAACTCCCTACTTCTCCTTCCTTCCCTCCCACCAGTCTGCCTGACCCCTAGGTGGGCGGCCCTATTCCAGCTCAGCAGCCCACTGGTGTGTCTGACAGGGTGTGGTGTGAGGTGTGGTTGGGATTTGGATGCGGATGGAGGCAGTACCATAGGTTGGGAACCCAGAACCATGGGGGGTTGAGCCCTGCACTAAAGAGCAGCAAGTGCAGTACCCTGTGACGCCCTGACTAGTCCAGAGGCGTCACATAAAGCTCACAGGCATCCATACAACCTATGTATTTGTTCACAAAACCATTTCTGGTGGGATCTGCTAATAATTCAGCCTTCTAAGGTGGGATGTAGAAACTAGATAGCTAGCACTATCAAATATGGTTGAGGTAGAGAGTGACCTAAAATATGTCCTCATAACCCAATACCCAGGCAACAACATCATAGAGACGTTACTGGAGGACTGCAAGAAGAAACTGGTACAATCTTGAAACACGTTAAAGTTTATTATAAATAGTACATCGTTTAAAATGAATTTATTTAGTCTCCAGGAACGTTCTTCCAGCACAGTCTCACCAACCAGTTTGTAGTTAGGATATCACCGTGTATAGTTAGCGCCGGACAGGCAAGGATTTATTTTGTTGGTGTTTTTCTTTTGTTTATGCTTCACTGCAATAAACCTGACCAAGCGTCAGTTACACCTTGAATTCGGCTGTCTGCCTGAGGTGAATATGTGCCCTTTGAATCCAGCAAAGGCGATCCCCGAGCGTGTTATCACAATATATATATGTATATATATATATATATATATATATACTAGAAGGTGGCCCGATTCTACGCATCGGGTATTCTAGAATTTACGTATTGTGTAGTTCATGTATGATTTTTGTTATATATATATATATAGATGTTGTTGTTTGTAGTTACCAAGTGTTTGTGTAGGGCGCTGTACATGTTCTGGGTGTTGTCTGGGTGTAGCGGGGGGTGAGAGCGGTGTTGTTTGTGTGTTGCGTTGTTTGTGGAGCGCTGTGTGTCTGTAGCGTTGTGTGTGTGTGTTGCGCGGTTTGTGTGTGTGTGGTGTGTTTTGGGGGGAGGTATGTTTTGTGCAATGTGTGTGTTGTGCGGTATGTGCGTATATTTGTGTGTGCAGCGTTGTCTGTGTGTGGGTGTCTGTGTAGGGCAGTTGTTTGTGGTTCCCAGTGTGTGTGTGTGTGTGTGGTGTGTTGTGCAGTGCGCGCGCGCGTGTGTGTGTGTGTGTGTGTGTGTTGGGGGGAGGTGTGCACTCCCCATCGTGCTCCATCCCCTATGCTGCGCACCCCCCATCGTGCTACATCTCCCATCCTGCGCACTCCCAAACGTGCTCCATCAGCCATGCTGCGCACTCCCAAACGTGCTCCATCCGCCATGCTGCGCACTCCCAAACGTGCTCCATCCGCCATGCTGCGCACTCCCCATCGTGCTCCATCCCCCATGCTGTGCACTCCCAAACGTGCTCCATCCGCCACGCTGCGCACTCCCCATCGTGGTCCATCTCCCATGCTGCGCACTCCCAAACGTGCTCCATCCGCCATGCTGCGCACTCCCAAACGTGCTCCATCCACCATGCTGCGCACTCCCAAACGTGCTCCATCCGCCATACTCCGCACTCCCCATCGTGCTCCATCCCCCATGCAGCGCACTCCCCATCATGCTCTATCCCCTATGCTGCGCACCCCCCATCGTGCTCCATCTCCCATGCTGCGCACTCCCAAACGTGCTCCATCCGCCATGCTGCGCACTCCCAAACGTGGTCCATCCGCCATGCTGCGCACTCCCAAACGTGCTCCATCCGCCATACTCCGCACTCCCCATCGTGCTGCATCCCCCATGCTGCGCACTTCCAAACGTGCTCCATCCGCCATGCTGCGCACTCCCAAACGTGCTCCATCCGCCATGCTGCGCACTCCCAAACGTGCTCCATCCGCCATACTCCGCACTCCCCATCGTGCTCCATCCCCCATGCTGCGCACTCCCAAACGTGCTCCATCCGCCATGCTGCGCACCCCCCATCGTGCTCCATCTCCCATGCTGCGCACTCCCAAACGTGCTCCATCCGCCATGCTGCGCACTCCCAAACGTGCTCCATCCGCCATGCTGCGCACTCCCAAACGTGCTCCATCCGCCATACTCCGCACTCCCCATCGTGCTGCATCCCCCATGCTGCGCACTTCCAAACGTGCTCCATCCGCCATGCTGCGCACTCCCAAACGTGCTCCATCCGCCATGCTGCGCACTCCCAAACGTGCTCCATCCGCCATGCTGCGCACTCCCCATCGTGCTCCATCCCCCATGCTGCGCACTCCCAAACGTGCTCCATCCGCCATGCTGCGCACTCCCCATCGTGCTCCATCTCCCATGCTGCGCACTCCCAAACGTGCTCCATCCGCCATGCTGCGCACTCCCAAACGTGCTCCATCCGCCATGCTGCGCACTCCCAAACGTGCTCCATCCGCCATACTCCGCACTCCCCATCGTGCTCCATCCCCCATGCAGCGCACTCCCCATCGTGCTCCATCCCCTATGCTGTGCACCCCCCATCGTGCTCCATCTCCCATGCTGCGCACTCCCAAACGTGCTCCATCCGCCATGCTGCACACTCCGAAACGTGGTCCATCCGCCATGCTGCGCACTCCCAAACATGCTCCATCCGCCATACTCCGCACTCCCCATCGTGCTGCATCCCCCATGCTGCGCACTCCCAAACGTGCTCCATCTGCCATGCTGCGCACTCCCAAACGTGCTCCATCCGCCATGCTGCGCACTCCCAAACGTGCTCCATCCAAACATGCTCCATCCGCCATGCTGCGCACTCCCAAACGTGCTCCATCCGCCATACTGCGCACTCCCAAACGTGCTCCATCCGCCATGCTGCGCCAGCATCAGCCTCTCTACCCGCAGCATCAGCCTCTCTGCCCGCAGCATCAGCCTCTCTCCTCCCAGCATCAGCCTCTCTCCTCCGAGCATCAGCCTCTCTGTCCCCAGCATCAGCCTCTCTGTCCCCAGCATCAGCCTCTCTGTCCCCAGCATCAGCCTCTCTCATCCCAGCATCAGCCTCTCTGTCCCCAGCATCAGCCTCTCTGTCCCCAGCATCAGCCTCTCTGTCCCCAGCATCAGCCTCTGTCCCCAGCATCAGCCTCTCTGTCCCCAGCATCAGCCTCTCTGTCCCCAGCATCAGCCTCTCTCATCCCAGCATCAGCCTCTCTGTCCCCAGCATCAGCCTCTCTGTCCCCAGCATCAGCCTCTCTGTCCCCAGCATCAGCCTCTGTCCCCAGCATCAGCCTCTCTGTCCCCAGCATCAGCCTCTCTGTCCCCAGCATCAGCCTCTCTGTCCCCAGCATCAGACTCTCCATCCCAGCCTTCCCCAGGATCAGCCTCTCTCCTCCCAGCCTCCTCCAGCACGCCATGCTCCTCTGCCGACACTCACACACCCGATCGCATACACTCACACACACCCACACACACCCGATCGCATACACTCACACACACCCACACACACCCGATCGCATACACTCACACACACCCGATCGCATACACTCACGCACACACACATTGACGATATTGCACATACGCGCTCATACTCACAACATCCGGAGATACCACATGCTTCTGGCCATGTGATCCTCCGGCAGGTCCTGGAAGGTCACAACAGCACAGTATCGAGGCCGAGAAGCAAGCGATATCGCCGGATGCTGTGAGTGTGTGGATGCGATGTGATGTATGTGTGAGGTGTGTGTGAGAGTGAGTGTGAGGTGTGTGTGAGAGTGAGTGTGAGCCGGTGTACACTGTTAACTATGATACACATCGTTTAACCAAGGGACCTTAGTTACCCGATGTGTATAATGGTTAACAGCGTTCACGGGCTCCGTGAAGATCCCAGCATCGCAAGGTTATGTCTGGCGCTGCTGGGATCGTGACGGAGCCGGTGTAGAAGCAAGCGATATCCCAGGATGTTGTGAGTGTGTGGATGTGATGTGTGAGGTGTGTGTGAGAGTGAGTGTGATCTGATGTGTGTGTGTGTACTCACCTGGGAGTCGGAGCTCCGTGTCAGTTGGGCAAGAGCGAGCGTGCATTGCGTGAGAGGGGCGGGGCCTGCAGAGAGCCGGGGCGAGAGGCCAATCCGTGTGGGGGGGCGGGGCCATGGCGAGCCCAGCGGCCAATCAGCTTTGTGTCACCGTAAGGACACAATTTTGGAGCATGACAGACAGACAGACAGACAGACAGAATAAGGCAATTATATATGTAAAATGAATAATATAGAATGCATATATTGGGCGTTTTAAGTCGGTGTAATTACTTTTTTTGTTTTATGCACATAATTATAATGTTTTGAAATATTCATATCTCAAATAAACTTTTAAAAGTATTTCTATTTTCTATTTGAGTTACTCCATGTTATTTGCACACAGGCCTAAAAGGCCCCAGGTATGTGAAAGTGTAGATTTCTATGGTTGCGTGTTCTAGGGTTAAGGAGGCGAAGAGAGTGAGAGGAAGTTGGGACAAAAACCCCGACATGAAGGGACAATCCCTCTGAATCTGGGATGGTTAGTAGCTATGGATAACAGAAGACCAGATTCTATAAATTCTAGACTGAAAACATGCTGACGCTGCAGATGAGGAGCAGTGCAGTATATTCTTGCTCATACCCTAGTTATTTAAAGGGTTTGTTCTAAATAACATATTGATGACCTATCCATAGTACAGGTCATCAATATCTGATGGTGGGAGTCTGAGACATGGCATAGCCAATGATCAGCCATTATCTGCCCTGGCTGGATGTAAAAAATGTACGGATGGAACCAGAACACAGCTCCAAACATTGTTTTGTGGCCATTCCTGCACCTCATCTGTGATCAGTGCTTTTTTTGCGGCGGCATACCGGAAAATCTGAAGAGCACCTCTGGCTCTGTCCACATAGCTAATTTGTAAACTATACAAAATTAGCCATGTGTGGAGCAGAGGCACAAGCCAGAGGCATATCTAGGGGGGAGCTGGCGGGGCGCTGTCGGGCTGCCTAATGCGGTGGTGTGCAAGTCTGCCGGGGTGAGAGCTGGCTATTCTCTGAGTGTGGCTGTCACGCTGACAGCCGCACTCATAGAAAGTGCAGCGCGCGGCTCCCACTGCTCAATTGTCCTTGTATCTGTCAGAGGCGAGGACAATTGAAGCAGTGATCCCTGGTGCTGACTTCCGGAGCACCGCAGCGCAGAAGCGGCAGAGCAACGCTGATAAGTGCTCCACTGTGGAGCTGAATACACGGAGGAGGAATATTGTGGGATGAGAGGGGAGTATTTATGAAACAGTATGGGGGAGAGAGGGTGGGGGAGGGAACTATCTGTGGACACACTATGGGGGGCCAGGGTGTGGAGGGGGTAAAATCTATATACACAGTATGGGGTAGGGGAGGGAACTATCTCTGGACACACTATAGGGGGACAGAGGGTGGGGAATGGCAACCATCTGTGGACACACTTTGGGGGGACAGAGGGTGAGGAAGGGGCAATGTCTTTATACACAGTATGGGGGAGAGAGGGTGGGGGAGGGAACTATCTGTAGACAGAGTATGGTGGGAGGAGAGGATGGGGAGGGGGAAGTATCTGGACACAGTATGGGGAGATAGAGGATGAGGTTTCATGCATGGGGAGAGAGAGGATGAGGTTTCATGCATGGGGACAGAGAGGATCAAGGGTGATGCATGGGGACAGAGAGGATCAGGGGTGATGCATGGGGACAGAGAGGATGAGGGGTGATGCATGGGGACAGAGAGGATGAGGGGTGATGCATGGGGACAGAGAGGATGAGGGGTTATGCATGGGGACAGAGAGGATGAGGGGTGATGCATGGGGACAGAGAGGATGAGGGGTGATGCATGGGGACAGAGAGGATGTGGAGCGAACTGGAAAGAAATTTTGAGGACACAGAATAAAGAGTGATATGGTATGAGGAGCAAGTGGGCAGGATGGGGAGTGAGGTGGAAAAGTATATGGACACACAGGAGGTAGTGTGGAGACAGTAAGGGATGAGAAGAATGTGAGGGGCATAGAATAAAGACTGGGTAGTGGAGGGGGGCAGTATGGAGAGGGGGCAGAATGGGAGGATAGTGTGAGGTTATAGCAAGGAGGGGGAGTGTGATGAAGGCACAGTATAAAGACTGGGCAGTATAAGGGGACACAGTGTAAAGGACACTGTAAACAGTAGGCTCAGTTTGGAAAGAGAGGGAATATGGAGAGCATGTACCATAAGAGGGACAGTGTGGGTCATACTTTGTGCAGAGAACACTGTGAGGGGTCATTATTTATTCTGGGGCACAGTGTAGGGAAGATATTTTTAAGTAGAAGTATTATAATCATTCTGCTACTTTTAGGGGCATTGTGTAGGGATGTGTTACAGAAGACCGGAGAAGATGGAAATCTGCAGAGACGAGATGTGAATGTGAAAAGTCATCATTGTGTAAGGACAAGATGAAGAATTGAAAGAAATGACTAGAGACAACATCATCTATAAGGTACCTGAATGTATATATTTGTGATACTGACAATGTCTTATCATTAGGCCTTGGACCCACTTGCGCATTGCTTCTGATGTGAGCGCAATGGGACCCCCACTGATCAGCTGATTATGGTGCAGGTGGCCGGAAATGCTTATTTCTGGATCTGCTCTGTCCTCTGATGGTGTCTGCGGCCGGGTACTGCACATCCACCTCATTGATTTTAATAGGAGACTGCTGCTACTATCAGAAGATGGAGCAGATCCAGAAATGAGCACTTCCGGCCACCTGCCACCACCGACACCTAGAGTAGGGAATTGGCGGGTTTGCCAGGTGCCGGACCCTGACCAATCAGACTTTGGTGACCTATCCTAAGGAAAGGTCATTAATGTTAAAGTAGTGGACAATCTCTTCAATAAAGTCTTGTGCCATCTGACATGTTAAGGGTTACTATGTTTTTATTTATGTTGTTAGGAGCATTAAAGGGGTTGTCCAAATTTGTGATGAGCCTGCAGTCACTCTGTGTGTCACTCTGTGACTGCAGCCTTCTGAATTCTCACAGTGTGCACACTGCACGCTGTCAGGATTCTCTGGTGCCGGCGGTGACAGTGGGAGGTTATGAAGCTGCAAGTATGCGATTTTACATAGATGTGGTCATGTGTTGAACAGACATGCTCACTGAAAATAAATTGACTGAGGCCAGACACATCAAATCAGAATGTGGCCACAAGTGTACAAATCGCATGCTTGTGCTCACATGATCGTCCACTCTCTCCACTGGCACCGGCACAAAGCTCCTCAATCTCATCCGAAGGCGCCTGACAGCACACCCCCCCCTTCCCCCACTCCTCGCCTTGGAGATGCGTACCGGCAAATATTTTTTTTACAAAAAAAGCACTGTCTGTGATTAACGTAAATAGAAGATAATCTGCAGTATCCAGGATCAGGCACTAAACAATGTATAGAACCGAACTTTACCTGCTCTGTTAATTGTTTACATTTAGCTGCCGCCAAGAAAAATGTTAGCCGATCTGTGGCGGTGTCAGACCACAACCAATCGGATATTGATGACCTATCCTATGGAGAGAAAAGTAGATAAGCTCCTGACACTTCCTAACCTGAAGGTCTGAACTGGTGCTTACTGAACACAGACTATCACAATAACAGTTGCACTCAATCAAGAGGGAAAAAAAAGCAAACAGTGGACACTGCTTAGAAAAAACATGAAAAAAAATTTAGATAAAAAATGAGATAGATAAAAATGACCAATTTTATTTGAGCTCAGTTACCAGTTTTGATACAAAGAGGCATTCACTAGGTTAGGACCCAGTTGAGAGGTACACCGTGACTTGGTAACTGGGCTCAAAGAAAATTGGCCATTTTTATCTGCTAAGTATCACTTTTTCAAAATATTTTTTTCATGTTTTTTTCCAAATAGTAATGGATGTTCACATTCCTGTGTTCACTGTTTGCATATTTCAGCTTTTTTCCCCTTATGTTCCTTATAGAAATGGAAGGGGACTGGAGAAGGACCATTCTGGCAATCATGTTATGCAATGTGAAAGAGAAGCTGGAGGGCTTCTCCCTTCCAGCCAGCTAAACCATACAGACATCAAGCACTGCTCCAACTCACAAGTGTCTCCTGCACAGACAGGCTTAATGTGTTGCCCAGATGGAGACCCTCCCCCAACTTCTCAGACTCCTTTTACATCAGTCCTTCACCTCCCATTAATCCATTAGCAGCCAGGTGATCCTGACCAGGCTAAGTCACATAGGACCGATACCGGGGTGAGATATACCTGCCCTCATCCACTAATCCCACATGAGTCTCACTATATATATATATACATATATATATATATATATATATATATATATATATATATACATATATATATATATATATATATATACATATATATACATATACATATACATATACATATATATATATATATATATATATATATATACATATATATATATATATATATATATATAAAACGATTTTTTTGTCTAAAAGTTTTTTTATATAAAGGTTGTAGTAAACATGGTGCAGGAATATTTCTTTTCAAAAACTTTCCTTTTCAACATTACTGATTACTCCGACAATTTTCACATATTATTTGTTCGGAAGAATGTTCCTTGAACACATTTTGTCCACAAGTAGTACAGAAACGCTCAGATTTCCTTTCCTTCTTTGCTGGACAGCGCTTTCTTTCTTTTTTCTCTTGGCTCTGGATGTTCCTGAAAATATATACCGCATCGGATCATAGCTTCCGTATTTTGTCTTGGCAAGCATTTTGTGTTGCTTCGCTCCATCATGGTAGGCATCAAAAGTTTAAACACAAAGTAAGACAAGATAAAGACAAAGTCTTCCCCAGCACAGTACAGACAAAAAGACTGAGGATCACATGTAAACCAAGTACAGGCCTAAAAGGCCCCAGGTATGTGAATATGGGGTAGTTCCAAAAAAGAGTTGTTTTACTGAAATGCCTATAATATAAAAATATATGAACAACTGGAAATTACTAATAACTATATACCTGAGGAATACCTAGTGTTTCAAAATTCTAACTAAAGTAATCTTGCAGAAAATAGAAAACAAGTAACCTAGCAGGTCTGTGAGGCCCCCAGTATGCGTTCTAGTGTTAAGGGGCTGGGCCGGTATCTCTCTGTATGTACATAAATTAAATAAACAATACTTTTCTGCTTTTAGTCAAACTCACAACCTGTATGTTTGAAGGCAGCAGCTCTAGTTATGAGCAACACCTCACTCTGAAAAAGGTAGGAGAACTTAGTATACTTGAGCTGTATTGCAGACAGGGAACCCTTAAGCAGATCATACTGGTACATAGAGCTACATCTGTACGTAGCAGTGTATTTCTATGTCCCTGTATTCTGGAGTTAAGGAAAAAGTCAGATTTTTGTTCTTATAAAATTACAAAAACATAATATTCTCTTTAACCCCTTAAGGACCAGGTAAATTTTCACTTTTGCACTTTAGTTTTTTTTCCTCCCAGTATTCCAAGAGTCAGACTTTTTTTAATTTTCTGTTAATATAGCTATATGAGGGCTTCGGTTTTTTGCGAAACAAGTTGTACTTTTGAATGACACTATACATTTTATCATATAGTGTACTGGAAAATGGGAAACAATTCAAAGTGTGGTGAAATTGCTAAAAAAAAGAGTAATAACACAATTTTTTTTATTTTACTTTTTTTAATTTACCATGTTTACTATATGGTAAAACTAAATACCTGTCAGTATGATGTTCCAGGTCAGTATGATTATGTAGATACCAAACATGTATCATTTTTGTTTTAGTTGTGGTAAAAATAAAATTCTGAATTTTTTTTTTATTTAAATGTTGCTTGTGTTATGACTTTTTGAAAGCCGTAACATTTTCAATTTAATTTTTTTTTTATTTGGGGCTGTGCAAGGGCTTGTTTTTCCTCTCCCCGCTGATATTTTTTATTATTATTTTAAGCTAACTACAATGTTTTGATCGCCTGTTATTATATTTTTTCTGTTGATAAAGTGGACAAAAAAACTTCGCTTTTCTGTTATGCCCTAGCCCCATTATTTGATCCAGTTTTGGTGCAGATGTGAATCCAAGTTTTTAATGCATTTTTAATTTTACAGAAAAGCTTTGATTCTGTGTTTAAAAAGTCAACAGTAGTTTTTTTTACCTGCTTTTTTTCAGGCTCCACATAGAAGCTTATAGAGAAAAAAAAATCTCCAAAACTGCTCAGTTTATCATTGTGTTTAAACGAACATTGGCAGGAGATTTCATGAAATCACATCCAATTTGATTTGACATTTAGGCCGTCTTCACATGTAACGTAAATGCTGTGGATTTTTTTTTCTGGTGCTTTTTTTTCTTTTTGCAAAGACATTCTGCTGTGTTTAACTATCCAAGCAAATTAGACTGTGATTTTATGCTGAACTGTGCAGTTTTGGTGTTTTTTTTCCTCCACAGGCTTTTACATGAAACCTGAAAAACACATGTAAAAAAAAATGTAGTTACCGAATATACTCGAGTATAAGCTGAGACCCCTAATTTTACCACAAAAAAACTGGATAAACTTATTGACTCAAGTATGTTAAGGGTGGGAAATGCATTAGCTACTGGTAAATTTCAAAAATAAAAATAGATACCAATAAAATGTAATGTTCCCATCCTTGTCCCCCCCTTATAGTAATATGCCATAGCCTGGTCTATCATGTAGTAATGCCCTATCCTAGTCCCCTTGTAGTTATGTGCCCCATACTGTAGTAATGTGCCCCATCATGTAGTAATGTGCCCCATCTTGTAGTAATGTGCCCCATCCGGTAGTAATGTGCCCATCCTGGTCTCTTGTAGTATTGTGCCCATCCTGTTCTCCTTGCAGTAATGTGCCCATTCTGCAGTAATGTGCCACATCCTGCAGTAATGCCCTATCCTGGTCCCCTCTTAGTTATGTGCCCCATACTGTAGTAATGTGCCCCATCATGTAGTAATGTGCCCCATCTTGTAGTAATGTGCCCCATCCAGTAGTAATGTGCCCATCCTGGTCCCTTGTAGTATTGTGCCCATCCTGTTCTCCTTGCAGTAATGTGCCCATTATGCAGTAATGTGCCCCATCCATGTGCCCCATCCTGTAGTAATATGCTCATCCTTGTGCCCTGTATTAATGTGCCCATCGATTAGTAATGCCCTCATTCCGATCCCCTTCATGACAGCAGCGGCAGCCCTGTGCGCTGGATGCGATAATGGAGGGGTCTATCTGCATGCGGTCCGCAGGAAGCAGGTAAGAAAACACCGCAGGAACAGAGGACAGGTGAGAATATTTTTTTCTTGGAACCTCACTCAAGTGTACTGTAAGTCAAGGGGGGTGTTTTCAGAATAAAAAAATAGGCAGAAAAACTCGGCTTATACTCGAGTATATATGGTACTTTTTAAGTGCAGGATCAAAGCTTTATGTACCATAAAAAAAACACTTAAAACCACGGCTTCACATATGCATCAAAAACACATCAAGTAAGGGGAAAAGACAAAAAAAATGCAATAATTGGAGAAGATTGTAATTGTGTAGTTTGGTGCAGACAACTGCAGGAAACAAAAAAACACAGTATTTATGCAATAAGTGAACAAATGAGAAAGTTCTGGATGAAAAAACAAAAAATAAATCTATAGGTCCCAACTAGAGATGAGCATAATGTGTAGATGACGTTGCACAAGCCTTGAATAATCAAAAGCCGCATCAGGGACTCAGAAGGTAAGAGTTTCACCACCTACCATCCAGCCACGAGGTGCCACTGACCACTGACTGGATGCTGCACCAGAGTCGCGAAAATCGATTTGCTCAGCTCTAGTCCCAACCATCTGGGAAACAGTCTTGGGATTGGTTCTACACCCTCCAGTCTTTGGCAACTTCTGAATGTCCGTCAATGCCGCTCTGACATCTCCTCCTACCAAGGTAGAAAGAAATAGTAAATAGCTGTGGCTTGGGGTGTGGACAAAATTTGCATTGGTGCACTACACATACCACATAATTTGCCCCTCTTTTTGTTCTTCGAAAGTTGGGAGGTAAGCTGTTATCCATCATGCTCGATAATACATCTACCAGGCCATAGTCTTCAAAGGCAAAAAAGGGTCTTAGTTACTCCATTTCCAGTGGGATTGTGGTGATGATTATAAGTATTATTATTTTCAGGGGAAAAGTGGCTTTTCCGGAGCCAGGAGCCATACAAGCTGATGGCCAACTTCATTCTGAAAAACAGCTGTCCAGTTGAGATAATTCCTTCACATTACATTGCCCATATTTTGTCCAGAATTATAGGCTTTATGTATTTTTAATGAAATTCATAGTTTGCTTTAATCCCAAACTAAACTATTTTTCTGCATTGGACAACTCTTTTTTGCAAAATTAAAGCTGAAGTTGCATATCACCATCTAGTGACTATACAAAGAAATGCAGAAGGAACAGTTTTTAGTTCCTTTCATTATCACTTGTATCACTGTTGCACTTAAAAAAATTGTAATAGTGCAAAATAGTAATAAGTATTATCATTATTATTAGTAATAATTAGTAATATGTATTGGTTATTGCTGTTAGTTATATGTATTATTATTATTATAGTCATTAGTGATAAATATTGTTAATATTGTTGTTAGTAAAATGTATTCTTATTTGCAAGTACTAAACCTACATTTAATGTGTTCTTTCAGTAACATCAGTGGGTGCTTTGAGCAATGACATAAATAGAATACAAGTGCATCTCAATAAATTAAAATATCATCAAAAAGTTAATTTATTTCAGTAATTCTATACAAAAAGGGAAACCCATATATTATATAGAGTCATTACACACAGAGGGATCTATTTCAAGTGTTTATTTCTGTTAATGTTGAGGATTATGGCTTACAGCCAATGAAAACCCAAAAGTCATTTTCTCAGAAAATTAGAATATTATATAAGACCAACTGAAAAAATGATTTTAAACTCAGAAATGTTGGCGTATACTGAAAAGTGTGTACAGCAAATGCCTCAATACTTAGCCGGGGCTCCTTTTGCATGAATTACTGCATCAATGCGGCGTGACATGGAGGCGATCAGGCTGTGGCACTGCTGAGATGTTATGGAAGCCCAGGTTGCTTTGATAGCAGCCTTCAGCTCGTTTGCATTGTTGGGTCTGGTGTCTCTCATCTTCCTCATGACAATTCCCCATAGATTCTCTAAGACCGAGAGAAAACTGCTTTTGCTACCCAGATGGGTCTCTGCGAGTTCAACAGCATGCCTTTTGGGCTGTGTAATGCGCCAGGGACCTTCCAGAGGCTGATGGAGTGCTGCTTGGGACATCGAAATTTTGAAACAGTCCTGCTATATTTGGATGACGTCGTTGTCTACTCCCAGACGTACCAGGCACATCTGGACCATCTTGCTGAAGTGTTTGAAGCTCTCTCCAAATACGGTATGAAACTGAAGCCCTCCAAGTGCCATCTGCTGAAGCCCAAAGTGCAGTACCTCGGGCACATGGTAAGTGCCGAAGGTGTGGCACCGGACCCAGAGAAAATCACAGCCATCCAGAGCTGGCCAAGACCTACCACAACCAAAGAAGTGAGGCAGTTCCTGGGCCTGGTGGGTTATTACCGCCGCTTCATCAAGGGCTACACCAAAATGGTAGCCCCCATACAGGACCTCCTGGTGGGGAAAACTAAGAATGGCAAGACTCTTGGCCCCCCATTCACCTGGAGTGAAGAGCGAGAAGAATCCTTTCAGCAGCTGAAGTCGTCTTTGACCGGAGAAGAGATCCTAGCCTACCCCGACTATGGCCTCCCGTTCATTTTCTACACGGATGCCAGCAATGTGGGCTTGGGTGCTGTCCTGTCCCAGATGAAAGATGGCAGGGAGAAGGTGATTGCTTATGCAAGCAGGAAGCTCCGGCCGACGGAAAGAAACCCTGAGAACTATAGTTCTTTCAAGTTGGAGTTCCTGGCACTCATCTGGGCAATCACTGAGAGGTTCAAGCATTACCTAGCTTCTGCAAAATTCACTGCGTACCCGGACAATAACCCTCTGACCCACCTGGATACGGCAAAGCTTGGGGCCCTAGAATAATGCTGGGTGGCTTGGTTGGTGAATTATGATTTCACCATCAAGTACAGGGCCGGCCGTAAAAAAACACCAATGCAGATGCGTTGTCTCAGATGCCGCACCTACCTGATGGAGGGTTGGATGAAGATGAGTTGGAAGAAATTGAGCTGCCTGTGTTTCTTCAACCCGATGGTGAGAAGGACACAAAACCATACAGTGGTCAGTAGCAGGCAACCTTCGACCCGCTACCCCACCAGGGTTGGCAGGAGGCCCAAGATCGGGAACCTGTGGTCCGGCTAATCAAGACGCTAATCTCCCAAACCAGTTCCAGGTTGGAGTCCACTGCCCCCGCAGAAGCGTAGCGGATTTGGAAAGAAAGACACCACTTGTACTTGCAGCAGTGCAAACTGTACAGAGGGCTAATTAACCCGAAGACACATGAGAAAGTCTGCCAGATTGTAGTGCCGCAAGCATATGTACCCGTGGTCTTGAAGGCTTATCACGATGGAGCTGGACACTTCGGCTGGAAAAAGCTAGAAATGCTGGTAAGAGAGCGCTTTTATTGGGTTCGAATGAGAGAGTCCATCGAAGCATGGTGCAGGGATTGTGGTCCCTGTGCGCTAAGAAGAAAGGATGGAACCAGTCAGAAAGCCCCATTACAGCCAATTGTTACTCATCAGCTGCTGGAGCTTGTCGCTCTGGACCATGTCAAGCTCACGCCAAGCCGGAGCGGCTACACATATGCCCTCACCATCGTAGACCATTACTCCAGGTTCATGGTGGTGGTACCCGTCAAGGATCTAACAGCTCATACAGCAGCGAGGGTCTTTCAGGCATAGTTCTGCCGGCCGCGTGGTTAGCCGGAGAAGGTGCTTACAGACCAAGGCCCTGCCTTCGAAGCAGAAATCTTCCAGGAGTTCTGCAACTTGTATGGATGCAAAAAGATCCGGACCACACCCTATCATGCTCAGACTAACGGGATGTGTGAAAAAATGAACCACCTGTTCCTCAATCTTTTCAAGACCTTGTCCCTTGAGGAGCGGAATCTGTGGCCTGAAAAACTGCCTGATCTGGTGGACATGTACAACAATATTCCTAGCAGCTCCACTAAATGCGCACCCGCATATCTGATGAGAGCGAGGCCCGGAAGACTGCCGATGTATCTGGAGTTGGATGTTGAGTTGCCTGAGACCATCCCACCAACTACCAATTGGGACGCCAAGCACCAGAAGCAGTATCAACAGATCCAAGAATATGTGGAGAAACCTGCGCCAGAGCAAAGGGCAAGAGCGGCGTTTCAACTGGCGAGCCCAGGCTACTCCCTTTGAACCTGGAGATGTAGTGCTGAAGAGGAAGAGAAGGTTACACAAGTTGGATGATCAGTGGGAAAGGACCCCCTACGTTAACCAACCCACTGGCCGAGAAGATCAGAAGACGTACCTTGTCAGCCGCGATCAAGGGAGAACTACGGCCACTGTTTCCACGGACCACCTGAAGAAGTGTCCAGAGCCCCTGAAGATAGTGGAGAAGGTTCTTGCTCCCATTCCGGGCGCGGAGAAGAAGAAAGAGGTGATCCACACCGTTATGGGTGACTTGCCGGCTGATTGGCCTATGCAGAATGGAGCGGTGATTGTACCCATTATAATGTTCCCACAACCCGTGGAAGATACAGAGTTAGAGAGGCCTATAAGCAATACACCAACACCTGCACCCAGGGATGCACCTGCACCGACACCACGCCCCCGTAGGTCCTTACCAGCAGTATCTGACATTAGGGAAGGGGAACCCGTAATTCATTCTACCCCACCAGTCCTAAGTGAGAGTAGAGGGCTAAGAAGGTCCACACGCCCTAACTTAGGTCAGCCACCACTAAGATACAGAGAAACCGTAGTCTAGTGAGTGGTGCCCGTGTGCTGTGTATATAGTCCTGTATGTGTGTTAATGAATTTAAATTGCCTGAATACTTCACCTGATTGCCAAGGATGAATAGGTAGTGGATTCCCGGCTACTCCAGCAGTTTGTCCACGTTGGGACAGTTCTTCAGTTTTAAAAATGGACCAAGGTCGTGAACTGGCAGGCCAACCCAAGAACTTTTGGGCTTTGTAAATAGACCCTCTAACCACCTTCTTGTTCTTGTTAGCACCAGCACGGCCTCTGGAGAGGCAGATTGGAGGAAGGGTCTCCGGTAGAGTAAGCCGAGGCTCAGTCATCATTGCAACCGGTGATTACCCTCCAGACCAGGGGTCCCCGGACCATGGGACCCGTAACAAGGACTGCCGGGTAAGGAACTTTTTACCCGGCCCATGTGGGCATCACCCAGACCTGTACCTGGACTTGGGAAAAGGGGTGTACACCTGTTTTAGTGGTGGCATCAGGGAACAGGTTGTTTTGGGTGGCGGGGGCGATAAGAAGGTGGCCCGGTCCATTCTGTTATTGTAACGTTTAAGATTTGCGCCTCTCGTACCGGTAAGAAATAGTTAAAAGTTTACATGTTTTTACTGTTTCAATACACCTTTTTCAATCAACAGATCCAGTTTAAAAAATGTTGGTGGTCGGACAGCCCGCGGACGGTCTGTATTAAACCAAGGGGGAATTTGATGCCCTGGCGCCACCAGGTGGTCACACAGTGTAGGCCCCCGCACAACACCATCCCTCACAGGGTAAAACCTTGCCAACCAAATCCTAGTCACCCCCCCAGGGTAGGAAAGGCACAACAGTGGGGGGGACCAGGTGGATGGAGAACGCCCACTTAGGGGTCTAGAAAATCTGGGGCGGGAAAAGAGTCAGTTAAGTTAAACCAAGTTTTCAGTTTGGTAGAGAGGAGTAGGAGTTGAGAGGAGCAGGAGGAGAAAGGCTGAAGCTCAAGTCCAGAGAGCAGAGGCGTCAGGGTTGGAGCCCCAGAGTTATGGGCTAGATGGCAGACGGTGGTCCATGTCTGTCAGGAGATGGGAACACGGCAGCCGGAGATCCGAGGTGGACCGGGGCAGGGTTGGAGCCCGCTGGTACCGACACTGAAGACCTGACCCGGAACCCGTGCACAGAGGGGGTACTTGGACCCTGAAGCCAGGACTGGAACCAACAGCCTAGCTAATTAACCAATTGAGGGCAGGATTATAGGTCCTGTCCCAACCAAAGTCCCAAAAGCAGACAACCACCCACCGAGAGGGATAGGGCAAGATTCCCAACAGAAGTACCGGGAGCGGACTCCCGTGTTCCACACCAGGAAGTCCACCACACCAAAAACACAGTGCAGAGGAAAGTGACACAGACCATCACCCCGGGTGAAGGACCAGAATACACCCGGCCGCGGCGGCCAGCCACCAGCACCTTGGTTAACCATTGGACTTGTCTGATTCATTTAATCGTGGGTAAACTGAGACTCCCTGGTCCGACCAGGCGCTGCCATCCCATTGCCCCCGGGTGCCCCACAACAGCAGTGGTGGTGCCACACTTCACCACACACCGTGGCTGGCGTCACAGACTGCGTACAGCAAATCCTGTAGAAATACGTCCCCTTTTATTTGAAGTGTCCAACTGACCCCCGGGTCCGGAGAATCCCTAGAGCCACACTGCGGATCCCGATCCGAGCAGCCCGGCTGCTACTGACGTGGGGGCGGCACACACACACTGCTGAGGAGCGCGGCGGTGACTGCAGATACACCGGCCCACTACATCCACCGGCCTACTACTACTACTTCTGCATTTGCCAGAATTGCCCTATGGTCAGTCCGGGCCTGGTGCCACCCCTGCAGCACACGCATTGCTCAGATCCGGGGTTACTCGAGGGGCTCGCGGCCACTTCAAATGTAAAGGGGGGATATTTACAAGTGGAGAGTTTGTGACGCCACTCGTGGTTCGCGGTCAGGAAAGTACCGCCGCTGAAAATAGGAGTACCCGGGGGAGACAGAGTGAGGCAGCCAGATGGTGTTCAATCATCCAGGGGTAGGGGAGACCCTGGGACTCAGGATGGGATTGTGGATAGCTGTGCGGGCAGGCAGGATGCAGGGAAAGCAGCATACTCACTCAGGCTTTGTGGATGTTGGTGCAACCATTAAGCAGACTCTGACATGGGAGTAAACCAAGTCTCTGGGTGCCGCTGCCACTCTGGGGAGCTCGTCCGGGAATCTGTCCCCGTTGGTATTGCTGGTGGTCTGGATCCTGCCTCCATGCACATGTATTTTCGATGTTTCTGAGTGGCCCCTCGGGCTGAAGCGGTCGGGGTCCTGCTTCCTATCGTTAGACAGAGTAGCTGTGCTCTCGATGGCTGACACTTGGAATCTTTGCAGGCTGCATAAGCTGGAAAGCCCTATCCCCCTCGTTGTGTTGTTGCCTTCGATCTCTGAGCTCTTGAGGAAAGTTCATAAAGAGACTGTCCTCCACAGGAGAAATTACCAGGTTACGTGAAGCTACTTCCTGATCTAGGGTCCTGTACCCTGCCATGCTCGGTACCGGTCTGGTTACTGGGTCTGGTTACTGGACTTTCCGGTGCCAACCATTCTCCAAAACTAAGTCTGGGCACCCTTCTCCAATACCCTGCGACAGGGTCTCCGACTCCTCCGGTCTGCGACCTAACCAAAAGTCACACAGGGAGCTCCATCTCCCATAGCTCCTCACTCTCTGAGGGCTACTACTAGACTGACTCTGAACTCTGACTTCCTCCCTCCCACCAGTCTGCCTGACCCCTAGGAGGGTGGCCCTGTTCCAGCTGGACCACCCACTGGTGTGCCTGGCAGGGTGTGGTGTGAGGTGTGGTTAGGATTTGAGTGCTGATGGACGTAATATCAACAATTAGGATCCCAGAACCATGGGAGGTTGAGTTCTGCACCATAAGAGAAAGGAGTGCAGTTCCCTGTGACACCCTGATAGAGTCAGAGGTGACACACCTGCATGAGGCATCACTGCAAAAGTCCCTCTCAGGGTGAGGAGGGTGAAGCTGGGTCAGGGGTTGAAGAGGGTAATGAAGGCAATGATCCATGCAGTGACAAAAGACTTTTTCTTTTTACTTAAAAGGAACCTGTCACCACTATTTTGTCCTATGAGCTGCGGCCACCACCACCACCCGGCTCTTATATACAGCATTCTAACAGGCTGTATAAAAGAGCCCAGGCCGTGGGTATAACATAAAAACACTTTATAATACTCACTAACAGTCGCGCTGCGGGCCTTATGGGCGGCTCCGTTGTCCGGTGCTGGCGCCAACTCTTTTGGCCATCATTGTTCTCCTTCTCTAGCCGCGGTGCATGATGGGTCGCCCGACGTCATACACACTCGTCGGCATTCAGGTCCTGAGCAGGTGGATTTTGATCTGCCCTGAGCAGGGTAGATCAAAGTATTGTAATGCGCCTGCACAGGACTGGCGAATGGGTATGACATAGTCGCGTCATGCACCCAGCCTTCAGAAAAAGGACGAAGATGGCCGAAAGGGGAGGCGCCAGCACCGGACAACAAAGACGCCCATAAGGCCCACAGCGCGATCGTTAGGTAAGTATTATAAAGTGTTTTTTTATGTTATACCCCCGGCCTGGGCTCTTATATACCGTATGTTAGAATGCTGTATATAAGAGCTCGGTGGTGGTGGCTGCAGCTTATAGGCCAAACAAGTGGTGACTGGTTCCCTTTAAAGCACAGAAGAGAGAAGAATTAACTGGGGAAAAAAAGGACAAAATGAGCAATTGTAAGTAAAATCTTTTCATTTTCTCCCCTATCCTGTATTAACTGTATGTACTTATGATATTACTATCCTGTACCTATTCTCTCAGCTTTTGATTTGCATATAACAGGTATGTCCAAATGTGAAAGAAACACTACGATGGGAAATAGCGAGGTGCAATAGACTATTGTTCTGCGGCTGATCGAAACTCCATCATGTGACTTCCAATAGCACCAAGTGTTTGTCAGAAATTGTAAAATAATGCTAATACAATATTTGTTATTAAAAGGAGTATTTCCATCTCGTACACTTATGGCACATTGTCAGAAATGTGTGATAGGTGGGGATCCACGAGTGTCACTACTCAAGTTTGGATTTGGTATGCAAATAAAAATAAGACTGCTGCACATGCGCAGAAACCTCTCCAATTAGGGCCATGTTCTTACAATAGTTGCCGGTTCAATCTATCATAATACGTTTATCAAACATATTCATTGAGATCAATGAGATGAGAGAATGGGGTAACCACGGTAACACAGAGCTTAGACCTACCCTTCACTATAGTCTGGAAAACTCTTTAATTTAGTTAATGTACTGTAAGTTACTTTTTCCCTACTTTCTGCTAGCTAAGAAACTGGGTAGGCAGAAGGTAATGTAGCCAGAGCACCCTTCACTTTCCCTGTTTTAAGGGGTTGTCCACCTACAATTGAGTTTCAGTAAAATTTTGCATTGTTTTTTTTTCCAGGTCTGCACAATAGACTTTAATGTAACCTGTGGTCAAAAATCAGTTGAAAGAAGTAGTGATGGGCGAAGATATTCGGAATCGGCATAATTTACAAAAAAAAAATCTGGATATGTGGCCTGACACTGATCCCCATATAAGTCTGAGGACCCAAATTAAGTGCTTTAAAATGATGGTAGGGGAAATAGAGCAGGCGTGTTATACTTACCAGTCTCCACGCAGCTGTAACACTACTTCCGGGGCCGCTCATTACCCTCATGTATATGCACTGCTTTCCCCGCACACCGGCAGTCTAGGCGTCTGTCATTGGTTGGGGGATGGGGGCTGTAGCCTGTAGTTGTATGCTTTGTCTGTGCTGGGTACCATAATATTAGGGGACCCTGTGCCAATTTTTTTATTTATTTATTTATTTATTTTCACTCCATGATAGACACGCACATAGCACCTGTGATTACAAGCAGTCAGGTACATTGTCATATAGGGTGGGGGCGCAATCTGACTGCAACCAATCACAGATGCCAGAACTGCCGGTGGGCGGGAGAAGCAATGCATATGCATGAGGGTAAGGGGCAGCCCCAGAAGTAGTGTTAAGGCCGCTTTACACGCTACGACATCGCTAGCTATAGCTAGCGATGTCGTGCATGATAGCACCCACCCCCATCGTACGTGCGATATGTGGTGATCGCTGCCGTAGTGAACATTATCGCTACAGCAGCGTCACACGCACATACCTTGTCAGCGACGTCACTGTGACCGCCGAACAATCCCTCCTTCAAGGGGAAGGTGTGTTCGGCGTCATAGCGATGTCACTGCGGCGTCACTAAGCGGCCATCCAATAGAAGCGGAGGGGCGGAGAAGAGTGGGCCGAACATCCCGCCCACCTCCTTCCTTCCTCATTGCCGGCGGGATGGAGGTAAGGAGGTGTTCGTCGCTCCTGTGGTGTCACACATAGCAATGTGTGATGCCACAGGAATGAGAAACAACATCGCTACTTACCTGACAACGATTTTTTGTAATTAAACGACCTCTCCACAACAAACGATTTTTGTCTTTTTTGCGATCGTTTTAGGTCGCTCCAGCCTGTCACACGCTGCGATATCGCTAACGACGCCGGATGTGATTCACAAACACTGTGACTGCGACGATATATTGTTAGCAATGTCGCAGAGTGTAAAGCACCCTTTACTGTCGCTCAGAGACTGGTAAGTATAACGCACTTGCATTATTCCTATTTCCTTTCTTTTTCCTTTATTTTTTTTAGTTACCCGGAGTTCCCGGAGATCTCCAGTCCCGGGATTGATGCACGGGTACTAGGGATCTCGCGCAGATCCAGACTTTTACAGTCTTGATTTGCCCATCACTAAAAAAGGAGCTCAGGAAAAGACAGAAAGAAGAAGCATAAACTCTTCTGTCAGCCCTCAGAATAAGAACACTGGCAAATTTTTAGTTATCTCATTATGCCGTTGGAACTACACATTGCACTGCAGAGATTATAGACGGCAAAGGCTGCAAAATGTTTAATGAAACCAAATTGTAAAAATTATTTCTAACTGAAATTGCCTGCATTTAACCTCTTCACTACACATGATGTACCGGGTACGTCATTGATCGTGCCAGGTTAATGCCTGCCTGCGGCAGCCGGCAGCGATCGCTGCACATGTCAGCTGATTTAAACAGCTGACATGTGCAGCTACCAAGCACAAGTGGATTCACTACCCACTCATGCTTGTTAACCCCTTATAGCACGCTGTGAAAATGTCACAGCGCGATGTAAAAGCGGGCCCCCGGTAAGCATTCACTTACCCGCCTCCATCGGAAGTCACGTGATGTGATCACGTGGATCCGATGGTTGTCATGGTAGCACAGGGCCATGTGATGACTCCTGTTCCTGTAGCTATCATGAGTCACTTCCTCTTACACCTGGCAGACTGCCGTTTGTATTAGTAGAGCTCCGTTTCTGCAGATCTCAGCTATGTAGCTGTGATCTGGAGAAATGAGTGAGCGATCAGACTTCTGATCGTAATAGTTCCCTAGGGGGATTAGTAAAATAAAAATAAAGGTAAAAAAAACAAAAAAAACCCCTAAAAGTTCAAATCAGCACCCATTTGCCCCATAGAAAATTAAAAGGTTAAAAAATGAAAAATATACACACATTTGGTATCGCCGTTTTCAGAAGCGCCCTATCTATCAAAATATAAAATCAATTAATCCGATCGGTAAAAGGTGTAGCAGCAAAAAAATTCCAAATGACAAAATTAAGTTTTTTGTTCGCTGCCAATTTTGCGCAAAATGCGGTAAAAGGCGATCAAAACGGCGCTTCTGCACAATAATGTGACAGTTTAAAACGTCAGTTCAAGACGCAAAAAATAAGCTGTCACTGAGCCGTTGATCCCAAAAAATGAGATTGCTATGGATCATGGAAAATGGCGCAAAAAGTGCACCTTTTTTTGGACAAACTTCTGAATTTTTTTTAACCCCTTAGATAATGGTAAACCTAGACATGTTTGGTATCTACAAACTCGTACCGATCTGAGGCATCACACCAACACATCAGTTTTACCATATAGTGAACACTGAATAAACTATCCCAAACGCACTCATGCAAACGCACTTTTTTTTTGCAATTTTTTTTTTTTTTTCTAGAAATATCCAGTTTTATTTTAAACTTTAACAAATAAAGCAACATACAAGGGCTGAATATGGTTTCAACAAATCTGGAAAGTAGAACAGTAGTCCACACTTGAAAATAATAGGCCTCAATGATCTGATTAACAATCACTAGGAATTTTTTTGCCGTTTTCTAGTACACTATATGATAAAACTTATGGTTTCATTGAAAAGTAGACCTCGTTCTGCAAAAAAGAAAAGCCCTTATATGGCAAGATTGACAGAAAAATAAAAAAGTTATGGCTCTCGGAAGAAGGGGAGCAAAAACAAAACAACGGAAAATCGACTGGGGCTGGGGGTGAAGGTGTTAAGTAAAAAAAAAAATATCCTGCATAATTAACCTCCTCCGTATAAGCCAGCATTGTAGATGTGAAAAGGTGACACCACGTTTTTTATTGCAACATCGATGAATTTACCAGTATTATAATCAGAAAATGTCTTGTTGGCAGCGCAGAACACCGACACTGCACCTTCTCTTTTAAGCTTACATTCCCTTGATAAGTTTTGGTGAGTTTTTGACGCTGAGTATTTTCACGGCTTCAAAAAGGAAGCATTTTACAGTTCCAGCAAAGTGGATGGGATTTATAGAAATCTCCTGCCCACTTTTTTACTCAGCATAACGTTACACCTGGCCGAGGTGTCCATGTCACTTTGTCAATGAAGCTCCATGGAGACGAGGACTATTGTTCTGCGGCTGATTGAGCCTCCGTCACGTGTCTTGCAATAGCAACAAGTGTTTGCCAGAAATTCCCCAACACAACAAACACACATATAAACTTTTGTCTTACTTGCTGCATATTAATGAAGGAAGGTTACATTTAGAATATAAAAGTATAGGAAAGGGTATGGAACTTTCCAAAAGGCATAAAGAAAACACTTTATTTTCACTATGGGATCAGGCGTATCCATTTCAGGATGTGTAAGTAGTGACTTTCCATATTCTTTCTTACGCTGTAGTTACCTTTAGGTTGTACAAAACAGCATGTTTCTCTACAATGTGGTTTGCTTGATAGATGTCTGACATCAATATTGAGTTGCTTGTTGCTACATTGCCATTATTTGCAGCAAATCCTCGGACATTTATTGGACTATTTAGAAAGGCCAATGAGCAATCTGTGTGCGCAGAATGATTGTTAAAACATTTCTTCTGTGCACTTCTAATATCATCGCTATTGTCAGTGCATCTCTTGTTAACACGGCATAACATCCTGCCGAGATTGATGATTTATAAGCCTTCATAAATATCATTGCACCTGACGAACGAGAGTCTTGATGGGCTAAAATTTGGAAACTAGCGCTCCTATAAACATTCATTACTCAATTATTATCTTATCTAGATGGGACATAACACTTTTATCTAAGGGGTACTTTGCACACTACGACATCGCAAGCCGATGTTTGTGATGCCAAGTGCGATAGTCCCCGCCCCCGTCGCAGCTGCGATATCATGGTGATAGCTGGCGTATCGAACATTATCGCTACAGCAGGTTCACATGCACTCACCTGCCCTGCGACGTCGCGCTGGTCGGCGACCCACCTCATTATTAAGGGGGCGGGTCGTGCGGCGTCATAGCGGCCAATAGAAGCCGAGGGGCGGAGCTGAGCGGGACGTAAACATCCCGCCCACCTCCTTCCTTCCGCATAGCCGGCGTGAGCCGCAGGACGCAGGTAGGAGATGTTTCTCGCTCCTGCGGCTTCACACACAGCGATGTGTGCTGCCGCTGGAGCGAGGAACAACATCGGACCGTCGCGTCAGCGTAATTATGGAATTCGCCGATGCTACACCGATGATACGATTACGACGCTTTTGCGCACGTTAATCGTATCATCTAGGATTTACACACTACGATGTCGAGAGCGACGCAGGAAGTGCATCACTTTCGACATGACCCCACCGACATCGCACCTGTGATGTCGTAGTGTGCAAAGTACCCCTTAGGCTGGGTGCAGATGACCATTTTCGCCATCTTCCCCTTTCTGTCTGTCCATGAAAATTGTACAGCACTTGGATGTCATTGACTTGCATGGCCATGTGCAATCCAATTTATGGAGGCAACTTTTGCACAAACGGTATGTGACAAAACCAAGAAACTAGCGCAAAAGTCATAATAATTTCAGTGTAAACTCAGACAAATTTATCACAGTAGCTCAAGCTGGATTATAAATTTTGCAAATCTTTAATCATCTTTACTTAGGGTTACACCACCCATCCATTGCTGCATTCCAAGCCACACCCTCCGTCTGTGGAAGGTCATACACCTTTCCTACTGTCACACCCTTTCTGTGGAAGGTCACACCCCTGTCCTTCAAAGTCACACCCCTTTCTGTGAAAGGTCACACCCCTTTCCTTCTAAGCCACACCCCTTATGTGGAAGGTCACACTCCTTTCCTACTAAGTCACACCCTTTCTGCCAAACAAAAAGTATCAAAAAGACCTAATGTAGTGTAATGCATGTAATTTTTGCTTCTAACATTAAAACATAATATGCCTCAAACACAAACTTCAGAAATGAAAGAGCACTTTTTGGAGTTTGGTGTTTCCTTTTTATCAGGATGGTTTTTAGGCATGACTATAGGTCACAAAGACATTTAAAGCACACTAGTCACCAGGATTTTCCTATATAAAATAAAGCCAGTGTGTTATGACCCGGAACCATGGAAGATCACAATGTATCATTGGCAAAAAAGGTGACAAGAGCATTGGCAATTAATTTGGCCGCCATCCCCTTACTAACCATCAACACTAGATGTAGCTGAGGGGTGAACTATCATCCTATGCACCGCAAACCCAGCCAGAGAACTAGTTATCCTAAAGGAAGGAAGGATGAATAATTTGCTGCCTCAGAAATAGACCGCAAAAGGTATAGCAAGCCCCCCACATTCAAAGACTACGGTGATATAGGAAAATACAATACACAGATGGAGGATAGGATCAGCAAAGGTGAGGCCCCACTAACTAAATAGGAAAGGATAGGAAAGGGGCTGATGGTGGCCAGAGAAAAACCCTACAAAAACCCAAATACCTGATAGTACAAAAAGGTCCTCAAATCGCACGATCTGCACTCCGTCCTATATCAGGCGCTCTTGTCAAACCAATGAACAGAAAACAGGAACAATTACAAATTCAAGAAGCAACAAACACATTGTAGAAACTACACCTCTCTACGAATTCTAATACTATGTTATTTCAGCACCATATTTTTCCTTTTCATAAGGGTGATTAGAAAAAAATGTCCCCCGTAGTTTGTTATGCAATTTTTACAGTAATACCCCATATCTGGTCTTATAGCTCATCTGTCTGCTAAGCCGACCTCCCACAGTTATCACACAGGCCACCACTCCAGTGCCCACTGATCTTCATGGCAATGTGTCCCTCATGTGACATGTGTATGTAATTGTACCAAACATGCCAGGCAAACAAGTAGGTCATGTCTAGCCCATTGTAGAGGTGCCCTCTATGGCCCATATTTACTCATGACGGGATCCTTCTCCCATATCACACAATCAACAGAGCGATAGATGATGGAACAATTCAAACAACATTTATTCCAAGCAAATCAAATGGTCCATAACATAATCCACCATAAAGAGGGTAAAAATAGTCCAGAAACACAAATATAGTCCAGTAATTGATAAATGTCCAAGTCTATCTGGGTAGCCTCAGTTACTGCCCCAGAGGATGACTCGTACTGTTTCTCTTGAAGTTCTCAAACAGACTGACAAATTCTTCATGGAAGCAGAGAGCTTAGGTGGATCCCAGGCCCCCCTCCCCCAGACCTAGGGACAGGAACACTACACTACACTACAGGAGGGATTACTTACAGACAATACAATGTACACACAAGGAATACAAATAATGGACAGTGAACCCTGCCTAAAATACGAACCTACACAACATGATACACAACCCCCCATACTCTACCATCACATTGGTATTATAGCTCATCTGTCAGCTAAGCCGACCTCCCACAGTTATCACACAGGCCCACTGATCTTCATGGCAATGTGTCCCTCATGTGACACGTGTTTAGTATAACCAGTGTGAAAATATGCCACATTTATCATAGGGGTGCATGCTGTGACATGTAATTTACGACTCCTGCTGGACACCAATCTCTTACACACTCTTTAGACCATTAAATTGCTCATAGAAACTGGCACATGCCAAAAATAAATCTGAAATTTTTCCTCATCCACTACCTCTAGGTATTGGGTTTTGGGGGGGGGGGGGGCAAAAAAATAATAATTTCGTCTTAACTACTTGGCACAAAAAAGTGCAACTTGGATCTGATTTGTGATGAAGCAGCAATAGTAAACCTGTATCCTCATTTGGCACAGCATGTAAATGGTCACACATATTGGTTTCTACTAAAACCAATAGGGAATAAAGGCCATTCAATAACAGACTGGATTCAATTTCAAATCCAGATTTCCAACTCCCAATGTCCTGGTGTCCTCTTAGTTCAGTTTACTAAAACTACAGAAGGTGAAGGAATTGTGGCTGCTGCAATATGGACAATGACATGTGTCTGCAGTATGTCGTAACTAACCTAATGGAGAGTGAATATGCATCTATGTCCTCCTCTTCACCAAAAGGAAGCAACTGGCCTGCACTCTGCAATACTCCTAAGAATGGTTACAGTTACAGTGCTTATATTATTAGACAGATCTGTTGACCTGATGAGGTTGGCATGCTTACCTTGAAAATACTGTACATGTCAACCCAGCTGCATAAGCGAGATCTAGGGCTGGTCTCATAAAATGGTAATTTTGCGATCAGACAAGAAAACTTTTAAAAAAAAATGTACAACCATGCTGATGATTTTTTTTTGTTTTGTTTTATTCTTCACAATAAGTACACCAGTTTTATCAGGTTTAAGAAATCTATCATGTATTTAATAATGTATGCTGTCTTTATTGTGAAATCTGGTGACAGAGGCCCTTTAAATAATATTGATATATAATTGATATATTATTTTTTTCCTCGATTATTCAAGACATATATCCAACTACTGCACCTCTGCATCTGTCCCAGGCTGCAGAATCATAAAGAAAAATGGGGATGTGAATAGTGCGAGGAATACTTCACTGTATGTTCTGTATTTCGTTTCAGCAATCTCTTTCTGCTGTGCAAGTTAGAAACTTTACCAACAGAATTACACCTAAACATGTGGAGCAGAAGAAGACCACAAATGCTGCATCTGGTGTTACCCCTGCCGAAGGGAAATCACCAGAGGAAGGTGGAATTCCTTTGCTAATTAAAGACGCTGTACAATATCTCTCCACCTTCGGTACGTGAGACAATTAGAAGGACTATTGTCAATTTTTGGGAAATAATGTACAAACCAAAAGAGAGAAATTTCTATTACATGAGAATTTTCAAATTACAGGGTTGTCCTCTACTTGGACAATTCCGTATCAATCTGTATGTTTCTCGATTTGAAATATTAACTCTCATACTCACCTCAGGTGGTGGCACCGTTCCAGAGGTGGTGGCATTGTCTCTCCTGGGATTACATAACTGTGTGACATGACACAGTGACGCGATAACAAAAGAGATAGTGCCAACACCGCTGGAACGGCACCACCACCAGAGGTCAGTATGAGAGTTAAAAATTCAAATGGGGCAAACATGCGGATTGAGAAGAAGTTGTCAAGTAGTGGACAACCACTTGAAGACTCCTAGTTAAATTTATCTTGTTCAATTAGCGTAATGGACTTTTTAATATTATCAAAAGTTCTAGTTTCATTCTTGCACTAGGATGGAAGCAAGTCAAGTCTGCTTTTGATTAGAGCTTAACTTAAAGGGATTGCCTGAAACCTAACTAAATATATTATTAATCTCTAATTAAATATTCCCTTCCTTTTCTCCTCTGACGTCCGATATGTGACTTCCTTTCTTACATCTGATGATGTTTCAATTGAGTCTACCAGCGTGCACTGGGGATTCTAAAGTGAAACATCATCATGAGGCGGCCACAGATTATATCATCAGGGCTGGGAAGTGACGAGCCAGCAAGAGAGCATTATGTCACCAGTTGATCACCGACGTGCTCTCCCTCACCGGCTGTAAAGAGAAGTGATAAGCTTGCCAGCAACTTGACTTCTCTTTAGAGCCAGTGAGTGAGCGCACTGTAAGTGTGCAACTCAGTGGTGAGCAGGGACAGCTTACTGAGTATGTGTTGGAATTGACAACTGGCTGTAACGCTCACTGCTGGAGATGGTAAAGCAGCGAGCTGAAGTAGACCCACTGGAGCACAGGGGGACCCCGGGCTTACCCTTTAGTTGGAGGTGCTTGACTAAGCACCCTCCGTGAGGCGGGCACCTGGTGCTACTCTCAGGGCAGAGACCAGGATTGTGACAGCTGACGCCCAGGGCAGAGAAGGACACAGGTGCAGACAGGCTGATTCTCCAGTGTAGACATGGACCACTAGGATAGCTGAAGCAGACAGCACAGCAAGGACAGACAGGCAGAGTCCCTAGCAAAGCTAGGACCATCAGTGTGGCTGAGGCAGATGGCACGGCCAGGACAGACAGGCAGAGTCACTAGAGCCAACAGGACAGGAAGGACAAACAAGGGGACCTGACAACTAGCTGGCTAGGGCACAAACCACTAACTAAACAAGGGTGTTGATCAGGCAACTCCCCTAGTGGGAGAGTGCCTTAAGTACCCAATGACTCTCAGCGATAGGCTGAGAGGCACTTCCTCAGAATGATGTGATGGTCCTTTAAGAGGAGCACTCCCTGAGGACCTGTGTTGTGCACACAGACTCGGGAGGGGGAAGCAGGAGGCAGCCAAGTGGAGGAACGCGGGGACTCCGGGCAACGTGGTGAGAGCTGGCTGTGGCCGAGAGTAAGTGTGCATCTCTGTGGGGAGGGGAGAGAGGTGTGCATGCGCAGTATAGCAGAGAATAGCTCAGCCCCTTAATGGATAGTTGCTGATCAGTATCCATTTAGGGTGGGGACACCAGCTGCAGCAGTGACAACAGCACCAGCCCCTGTGATGTGTCCCTTGTGAATTCTGAGTGCTGGCTGGGAGGCTCAATGAAATGTCATCAGATGTATGTGTGTCACCCCCACGTCAGCAGCCGGGCTACCCGGATACGGATCCGCGGTGGCTTGAAGGGTCTCTGGACCCGGGGGGGGGGGGTCATGCAGCTCCTCAAACGTAGGGGGTTATTTACAGGGGATGTGTTAGAGTTCGTGATGCCACCCGTGGTTTGTGGTAATTTAGAAGTACCACCGCTGCAGTTGGGAGTACCCAGGGGCGATGGAATGGGGCAGCCAGGTGTTAGGACCCTCCACGGGTAGGTGGAATGCCCCGGGACTCGGTGATGGCGTTGGAGGTGCTGTGGGGAGCACAGGAGCCACTTTCGTACTCACTCAGTCCATAAAGCTGATACCGACAACCAGATAAACCAAGGTTCTGGACACCGCTGCCGGTGAGGGGAGCTAGTTCGGGTCCCGTCCCCGATGGTGTTGCCTGGTGATCCGTGACCTGCCTCCTGGCACTAAGGTACTTCTCTTTTGGTCCCGGTAGTGTGGAACTAGCCATGTCCCTCTCCCCAGTATGGCTAACTGTGGGAGCTTGCTCTCAGGGTTCACGCTTGGGATTTTCTGGACCATATTTGTGGAAAGTCCTATCCCCCTCATTGCGCTAGTACCCCCGATTTTGGAGCTGGTGGAGAATGGATCTTGAAGGCTCCGTTCTCGTCGGGTAAATTGTTAGGTTGCCTGGAGCTACTCCCTGACCTAGGGTCCAAGTATCCCGTCGTGCCCTGGTCCCAGCCCGGTGATGGTGCAAGGCCGCTGGCTGTCCTCCTCGACAGTTCCGTGCCCCTTGCCACGATCCCCTGTGACCGGGGGTCCAGCTCCGACTAGGTCCAGACCACCGTCTGTCACCTAGTTACTTCCAAGGAGCCCGGCTCCTGACTTCAACCTCCTCCTTCAACTTCCTAACTCCAACTGAACTGCTTCTGACACTCCTGACCTCCCCTTAACCAACCCCCCAAGTGGGCGACCCTATTCCACTCAGGCTGTCCACTGGTGTGTCTGGTGGGTGTGGTGCAGAGAGTTCCTAGAATTTTGATTGACTGCTGGTGGCAACACCATTAGTTGGGGACACATAACCAAGTAGGAGGTGGATATTGCACAGAAGGCCAGATTGCACAATACTCTGTGACGACCTGATAGGCCAGGGCGTCACATATGAACAAACAAAAAACATCAAAAACCATTTTCTAGGTCCAGTTTTGATATTTTTGCAATGATAAAACATCATCTTTCTTCCAGGTTTGGAACACATGGGCCTATTTAGAGTGAGTGGCTCTATGAGGAAAGTAACAGCTCTTAAAGCAAAGTATGATGGTGGGGAGTCGGTGGATCTAGTGAAAGAAGGTGATATAGATACTGTAGCAAGTCTTCTAAAATGTTGCTTAAAAGAACTTCCTGAAGGTGTTATCCCTGGATCCGTCCAATCTTCCTTCATTATTGCTTACAAAGGTAATACAAACGTTAATTTCTTGTTAAGAACACATGTATGGCTGCTGTTCTTCTACCAGATTTGCCAACAGGCGGCCAATTTCACATCTTCATTTTCCAATCCTCTAGTATAAATATACTGCTCAAAAAAATAAAGAGAACACCAAAATACAAAATCCTTGTTTAAGTGTTCCCTTTATTTTTTTGAGCAGTATATTTGGCTTTTTTTTACATAGATATTACTGAAATATTGCATGCATAGATAATTACTAGTATTTATGTCACGAGTTATATTAGAGTATAAAATAATTTATATCTGTATTTGGCAATTTATCTTTAATTTTGATGCAATGGATCACCTGCTTCTATTAGCAAAATTTTGTACAATTATCACTGTATTTTCATAAAGAGATAACAGGTCATTTGTGCAAGCACACAGCTCAGGACAGTGAGAGCTATGATGCGTGGTGCACGGGATTGAGATTCTATGTGATTGATAAGAGCAAAATTTAGAACAGCAGCTCAGTAAGTAGCTGAGAGGGAGGTGAGCAGATAACTGCTGTATAGAAATCAGTGCGCTGTAGTACAGCTAACTGGTATGTTAAGAGTTAACTCCTGTCATGGAATGTAATTACTGTGAATTCTTGACCAGGGTCTGAGCACTAGGGGATGAGCTCCATGGAAACGATCTGCATACTATGAAAGATAAAAGCTCTCATTGCGGGGAAAATTAAAAAAGATAGGATACTTACTTATTTTCATGCTGCCTAACAAATTAAAGCAATTTAATAACTTGAGAATACCCATTTATGTTGTAATATCTGATAAATATGGAGTGGCAGAATTGAAAGTGGGTACGCTAAAGATTGGGTGCAAAGGTTTTGATAAATGTGAACCAATATGTTGTGACATTTCTGTTTTGTCTTTCAAGATTACAGATCAGATGAGGATGAATGCAGCAAACGACTGAAACATCTGATTGATGATCTCAGCCAGAATCATTTTATTCTGCTCCACTATCTCTGCACTTTCTTTATTAGGGTGGCTTCTTATAGTGGAATAAACAAAATGACCTTGGAAAATCTCTCTATTGTCCTCGGACCGAGCTTCTTCAGGTATTATGCTTTTTATATAGGATTACTTAAATAGGACTTGCGAAAGTGAGTGCTCCTGTTGTCCTAGTCAACAAAACTAGAAGGTGGCCCGATTCTAATGCATCGGGTATTCTAGAATTTACGTATTGTGTAGTTAATGTATGATTTTTGTTTTATATATATATATATATATATATATATATATATATATATATATATATATACATATAGATGTTGTTGTGTGCAGTTGCCAAGTGTTTGTGTAGGGCACTGTAAATGTTCTGGGTGTTGTCTGGGTGTGGGGGTGTGTGAGAGTGGTGTTGTATGTGTGTTGCGTTGTGTGTGTTGCGTTGTTTGTGGAGCGCTGTGTGTCTGCAGTGTTGTCTGTGTGTGGTGCTGTGTGTGTTGCGCGGTTTGTGTGGGTGTGGGGTGCGTGGGTGTGTTTTGGGGGGAGGTATGTTTTGTGCAATGTGTGTGTGTTGCGCGGTATGTGCGTATATTTGTGTATGCCGCGGTGTTTGTGTGTTGGGTGTTGTGTGTGTGCGGCGTTGTCTGTGTGTGTGGGTGTCTGTGTAGGGCGGTGTTTGTGGTTCCCAGTGTGTGTGTGGTGTGTTGTGCGGTGCGCGTGTGGAGGTGTGTGTGTTTTGGGGGGAGGTGTGCACCCCCATCGTGCTCCATCCCCCATGCTGCGCACCCCCCATCGTGCTCCATCCCCCATGCTGCGCACCCCCCATCGTGCTCCATCTCCCATGCAGCGCACCCCCATCGTACTCCATCCCCCATGCTGCGCACCCCCATCGTGCTCCATCCCCCATGCTGCGCACCCCCATTGTGCTCCCTCATGCTGCGCACCCCCCATCGTGCTCCACCCCCCATGCTGCGCACCCCCCATCGTGCTCCATCCCCCATGCTGCACACTCCCCATCGTGCTCCATCCCCCATGCTGTGCACCCCCCATTGTGCTCCATCCCCCATGCTGCGCACCCCCATTGTGCTCCATCTCCCATGCTGCGCACCCCCCATCGTGCTCCATCCTCCATGCTGCGCACCCCCCATCGTGCTCCATCCCCCATGCTGCGCACCCCCATCATGCTCCATCCCCCATGCTGCGCACCCCCCATCGTGCTCCATCCTCCATGCTGCGCACCCCCCATCGTGCTCCATCCCCCATGCTGCGCACCCCCTATCGTGCTCCATCCCCCATGCTGCGCACCCCCCATCGTGCTCCACAGTCACACATCAGACAGTATACACGCACACATCTGATCGCATACACTCACACCCCACTTCTCCCTGTGCCCTCCGTTGGGCGGTCCCAGCAGCTGCGCTCCATCCCCCATGCTGTGCACTCCCAATCGTGCTCCACAGTCACACATCAGACAGTATACACGCACACATCTGATCGCATACACTCACACCCCACTTCTCCCTGTGCCCTCCAGTGGGCGGTCCAAGCAGCTGTGCTGCACGCCGTGCTCCTCTGCCTTCTGCCGACACTCACAGATCCGATCTTATACACTCACACATGAGAACACACGCACACATCCGATCGCACACACACACACACACACACACTGACGATATCGCACATACGCGCTCACACACTCACAACATCCGGAGATACCACATGCTTCCGGCCATGTGATCCTCCGGCAGCTCCTGGAAGGTCACGGCACGCACAGTATCGCCGCCGAGAAGTAAGCGATATCACTGGATGTTGTGAGTGTGTGGATGCGATCTGATGTGTGTGAGGTGTGTGTGAGAGTGAGTGAGTGTGATCTAATGTGTGTGTGTCTGTTCTTATGTGTGTGCGTGTGTGTGTGTTCCGCCGCTGCAGGACCTTGATGTGCTCACCTGCTCCCGGTCGGCGTCTGGTGAGTATGACTGCGGGGTGTTCTTTCTTCTGTCTTCTCTCTTCTGGGGGTGCCCGCTGCCTATAATGAAGTATCTTGCAGTGTCTTTAACTCTTTCACCGCTGCATGACACTTCATTATTGACCGCAGCGTATGCCGCCTCCCTGCACATGTGTACCGGGAGCCGGTGTACGCTGGTAACTATGATACACATCGGGTAACTAAGGAAAGCGCTTCCTATAGTTACGCGATGTTTATCATGGTTACCAACGTACACCGGCTCCGTCACAATCCCAGCATCGCAAGGTTATGTCTGGGCTGGGGGAGTCGGGGCTTCGTTTGAATTCGGGGGAAGGGGCGTGGCCGAGCGGTCGATGCGTGCGGAGGGTCGGGGCAAGCGGCCAATCCATGCGGGGGGCGGGGCCAGGCCGAGGCGAACGGCCAATCCGTAGGGGTGGGCGGGGCAAGGCCAAGCCCGGCGGCCAATCCGAAAGTTGTCACTGTAACGACACAATTTTGGAGCAAGACAGACAGACAGACAGAATAATATATATAGATATTTTCAGTGGTAATTTGTGGTACAAACCTTTTATCTGGGGGGAGGAAATAAGGTATATAATAATAATAATAGGTAAACATATTCAGCCATTTCAAAGGTTTCTTTTAACCCATTTTCTCTTTGGAACTTTTTTTGGCATTGTTTAGGGGTGCATATAAATTACTGAGAATTTACTAATATAAGGAGCTGTGTACCTGCTATCTCTTGTTGGTGGAGGGTGTTTTACACATGCGTTACAATGCTCTAATAACCAGTTAGAGATAACTCCAATCCCGGAGGTTTCCCTTGTTAGATGCTGAGGTCAGTGATGAGCATTGCATCTAAGTGGTTAGACAGAGAAAAAAGAAGTAGATGGGCTGTTATGGCTGTCATCAGGGACCCAACAATTTTACTCTTTGTCATGACTTATTTGGAAGCTGAAAAGGGCATAATAAGCTGAATGTTTTACCATCACCATTAACCAAGGTATTATATGAGTGATATGAGGATTTTCATATCCCCTACCGTGACATAAAAAAAGTAAAGAAATAGAAAATAAAATTTAAAATAAAACCATACATCACAAAAAACCCCACTACATGACTGGTATTTCTACATCAATAGTAACCCATAAAATACTATGAACATATTGTTTTATCTTTACAATGATCACCCAAAAAAAGATAACATCATTCAATTTGTCAACATTTTTAATGTTCAAAAAGTTATATATTCCTCAAAATGATGCAAAGTGAATTGTCCAAAAAAATAACAATAAAAGAATCTATTATACAGCTTCATTGACAATAAATGATAGATCTTTGGATGCAGCAATATAAGGGGTTGGCCAGTAGAAGACTTCTATAGTCCGTGCTCTATTACATTGGGAGGCTTGCATCGCCCTCTGCGGGCAAGCGAGAACAGAGAGTACCCAACTGCCAAATGACACAGGCAGTCACTTTTCTCCCAATTATACGGTATCAAGAGATTAATTACCAATCTAGTCAATCACGTAAGTGGAGACTTGTAAAATACAGTGAAAAGCAAAAACGTAACAATCTTTTGAACTTTTGACTTTCAGGCTCCGTAGCTCACCATCCACTACAGCTTTGAGTGTGAGACTGCCTTCATTTTATAGACAATCATCTTGGCTATCTCATACATAAATTTGACATCCAACTATTTAGCATATGATTAGTTATGCAGATTCTTGTCATGTTACTGCATTGTTATTGTTTTGCTCCTGGTGGTGGAAAAATCTTTTTCTTCCTGTATACTACAAATTACAACTTGTTCTTAGAATCCGTAATAGCTCAGTCTGTCATAGGTTGATTCACAAGCAAAAGGTCACTGGTTTGAATCAAGGAGCAGCAATGAATAAGATTTCCCAAGAAAAGAGGAACAGTATCATCCAATTCATTGATAGCGGTCTCTTGGCCAAGAAAATTGCCAAACTGCATCATGTGAGTGTTATGACAGTTGGAAGAATAAGAAATTAGCACCATCCACTCAGTCAAAGGCCAAGAGGTGGACATCTAGACAAAATATTGGAATCAATAAGTCGTCTCAACACAAAGTCTATCAGTTCTGGTGCGGCAAACACGGCAGTGGAGGTGGCTCATATGCTTCATAATAGTGAGATCACCACAGATGTCCATGCAAGCATTGTGCGATGCACATTACACAAGTTTGGAATGGTGGCCTGAAAAAAGGTGAAAAAGCCTTAACTTCAATATTATCATATCATGATAAGAAGCGTTGGCTCGAGTTTGCAAAAAAGTATGTAAAAAGGAAAGTAGAAGATTGGGAATGGGGGAGTTGAAAGTCAGGCCAATAGACTAGGGTCTGTTGGGTGAAAATAGGTCTGGAGGAAACAAGGAAAAAAGGGGCTAACAGATTGAGAAATTGAAAGAACTGTCAAGTTCAGTAGAGGAAGCCTGATGATATGAAGTTGTTTCATAGCCAAAGGCATTGGATACTTGACCAAGATCGATCCTGAGTTATATGTGAGTATTCTACAAGATGAGTTAAGGCCCCGTTACATGCAACGACATCACTAATGAGATGTCGATGGGGTCACGGAATTCGTGACGCACATCCGGCCTCGTTAGCGACGTCGTTGTGTGTGACACTTACGAGCAACCACTAACGATCCCAAATACTCACAAAATCGTTGATTGTTGACACATCGTTCATTTTCAAAATATCGTTGCCCGTTTGGGATGCAAGTTGTTCGTTGTTCCTGAGGCAGCACACATCGCTACGTGTGACACTCCGGGAACGACGAACAACAGCGTTCCTGCGTCCTCCGGCAACGAGGTGGGAGTGACGTTCATTCGGCTGCTCTTCACCCTTTCGCTTCTATTGGTGGCCTCCTGTGTGACGTCGCTGTGATGCCGCAAAAACCGCCCCTTTAAAAAAGAGGTTATTCACCGGCCACAGCGACATCGCTAGGAAGGTAAGTTCGTGTGACGCGGAGCTACGATATTGTTTGCCACGGGCAGCGATTTGCCCGTGACGCATGCACGACGGGGGCGGGTGTGATCGCTAGCGACATTGCTAGCGATGTCGCTGCTTGTAAAGCAGCCTTTACTCCGTACACTCAAGAACTATGGGTATGAAAAGGACGACATAGTGTTCCAGCAGGACAACAACCCAAAGTATACGTCGAAATGTGCAAAGAAATGGTTCAATGACAATGAAGTAGAGTTTCTGGATTGAGTCCCCAAACTTTAACCCAATCGAATACTTGAGGGTAGAGTTGAAGAAAAGGCTGTATACATACCCAAGTGAGTCTATGTGCACTAACATTGTGAACTCGTAAAAGAGCCATCGGATCAAACTTCTGTTAAGACATGCTTGAATCAGAGAGCATGGCCAGAAGGATTTAGGCAGTGTTGAAAGGTGAATTTACAAAATAATAAAAACATAAATTTTGATTTTAAGAAGCAAAACAGTAACAATGCAGTTGCATGACAAGAATCTGCATAAATAAGTATATGCTACATAGTTGCAAGTCAGTTTTATGTAAAGCCTCCTTGACACGTCCATGTCTCCGGTACGTGTTTGGTCCGATTCCTCACGTGCCGGAGACACGGCACACGTAGACCCATTAAAATCAATGAGTCTGCGCTCACGTGCGTGTTTTGCCATGGACCTTGTCTAAATGTGGAGCATACGTGTGCCTGTGTGCTCCACACGTAGACATGTCCGTTTTTCTCCGGCATCACGGGTGTCACACGGACCACACACGGACTGCACGGATGTGATCCGTGTGACACGCACCGGAGAAAACACACGTGTCTGTGAAATAAAAAGAATTTCTATCCTTACCTTCTCCAGCCCTGCTGTCTCTGCCGTTGCTGGTACTTGCTTCTGACTCCCGCCCATTATGCTCATCGCATAATGACCTCCACTGCGAACTGTAAGCAGCAGCAGGGCTGGAGATCGTAGGTCAGAACCACGGACAGCAACGCCAGGGACAGGTGAGCAGAAAGTTCCTGTTCTCTGTGTGTTATCACGGATAGCACACGGAGAACACACGTAGTGCCATAAAGACGGCACACAGAGGGCAATATGCACCTTTAACACGTCCGTGAAAACGTGCGTGATTTTCACGGACGTGTGAAACAGACCTATGAGATAGCCAAGATGATTGTCTATAAAATGATGGTAGTCTCACACTCAAAGCTGTAGTGGAAGGTGAGATATGGAGCCTGAAAGTCAAAAGTTCAAAACATTATTACCCTTTTACTTGTCACTGTAATTAAGTTAGAGGTAGTGAATCACTCACACAGGTAAATTTGGTCAAAGTTTACATTTTTTTTGCAACGTTTTTACTGTGAGTATAACTAGAGCGACACCAACGTTTTCCCCCTGACGGAAGGTTTGGGATTAAATAGCATAAAGGGAATTTGCTTGTTATAATTATAGAGTGATTGCATGTCATAGATCAGTTGAGTGTAACTGTGAAGCTTGACAATTGTAACCTGATTTGTACACTCTCAGTTAAAAAATTGGATTTTCTGTCACCTAACCCTCCCCATTCTTCTGTTCGCATACAATAAATATAAATCTTATCCCCTTCACAACCTTTGACGGATCTTTCCGTCATGGAGCGTGTCACGTTAGTCCCCGCCCCCTGCCGTGGGCAGGATGCTGTGATCCGCGCACATATCAGCTGTTTTTAACAGCTGACATGTGTGCCTGCATGTTACGAGTGGAATCGCATTTCACCCGTAACATTAACCCCTTACATCTCGTTGCCAAAGTCTGGCAGCGAGATGATTTTTACTTACCGCCGCCCCCACCGGAAGTGACGTGAGTGATCAAGTGACTTTCGGTGGTTGCCATGGTAGCACAGGGTTATGTGATGACGATACTATGACGAATCACTTTCGTTTTCACTCGGCCCGGAGCTGAATGAATCAGGAAGTGACCGTATCTGCTGTTTACAGCTGTATAGCTTTGATCAGCAGATAGTGAAGAGCGATTGGATTGCTGATCGCTATAGCCCCCTAGGGGTTCTAGTAATAAAAAAAAAAAGTAAAAAAAAAGTTTTAAAAAAATTAAAAAAAAACCAAAAACCTAAAAGTTCAAATCACCCCCCTTTCACCCCATTGAAAATTAAAGGGTTAAGAAAAAATAAATATACACATATTTGGTATTGTCGCGTTCAGAAATGCCCGATCTATCAAAATATAAAATCAATTAATCTGATTGGTAAACGGCGTAGTGGCAAACAAATCCCAAACGCCAAAATTACGTTTTTTGGTCGCCGCAAGTTTTACGCAAAATGGAATAACAGGTGATCAAAACGTAGCATCCGCGCAAAAATGATACCATTAGAAACATCAGCTTGAGACGCAAAAAATAAGCAGTCACTGAGCTATAGATCCCAAAAACGAGAACGCAATGGGTTTTGGAAAATGGCGCAAAACGTACGCCACTTTTATTGGACAAGCTTGTGAATTTTTTTTAACCCCCTAGATACAAGTAAACCTATACATGTTTGGTGTCTGCAAACTCGCACCAACCTCAGACATCATACCCATACATCAGTTTTACCATATAGTGAACACGGTGAATAAAACATCCCAAAAACTATTGTGCCATCACACTTTTTTTGCAGTTTTTCCACACTTGGAATTTGTTTGCTGTTTTCCAGTACACCAAATGGTAAAGCTTATGCTTTCATTTAAAAGTACAACTCATCCCGCAAAAAACAAGCCCTCATATGGCAAGATTGACAGAAAAATAAAAAAGTTACGGTTCTAGTAAGAAGGGGAGCAAAAAACAAAAACGGAAAGTGCCAGGGGGCTGAAGGGGTTAAGTCACATTGAGTTGCCTCCTTTGCGTGTTTATACCTGACCCAACTTTACAGCAACACAATGTTTTTTATTTAAAATTTTTGCTTTTACGATGCAAAAATAGAAAAGGTAAATGAACAAGGCAAATCTGGCAATGTGGCAATCATTACAACCGCCAAAATAAAGCTATCATGTCATTAATTTGTAATGGTAAAGTGCTCTAATTTACAGAATGAATAAGATGGAAAAAAAAGTCACCACATTATTAAACATCAACCTTGGTTATGTCCTTAATGTGTTACGCTTCTATGAAAAGAGTAACATTTTTATGCAATATTTTAATTTTTCCAATTTAAAAAAGTGTCGGTGGGATGATAATGGGGTTATGTACTGTAATTAGCTCAGTGCTACATTAACAATCTGATTAAAAAATAATTACTTCAGATTTTATTTTCAGCATCCCTTTTAGCCCTAAAGTCCGGGAGGAACAGAATCTGTGTAATGATTTACTACTATATATCTTGAAAAATTTTCAGAAGTTAACTGCAGAACAAGCACAACATGAAAACATCCAACAGGTACAGATTTATTCTTCTTACTTCGTATTATATAAGATCTGAACTATAATCTATGAGGATATCTATCTCCAGCAAATGCAAAAAAAAGACTACCTATTGCTTAATAATTGTATTGTATTGCATATCAACATAGTTTAAATTATTTAAAATTCATTTGTTACAAATAATTGATATACTGTATATGTGTATACAGTCATGGCCGAAAGGGTTGGCACCCTTGAAATTGTTCCAGAAAATGAAGTATTTCTCCCATAAAATTATTGCAACTACATATGTTTTGCTATACACATGCATTTCTTTTGCATGTAATGGAATAGCATAAAAAAACTGAAAAAAATGCACATTGGAGATAATTTCACAAAACAAACAAAATTTGCCAGACAAAATTGTTGACACATTTCAAATATTGTGGGTAATCAACTTTGTTTCTAGCATGGGATGCTTGTTCAAACTTACCTGTGGCAAGTAACAGGTGTGGGCAATATGAAAATCACACCAGAAACCAGATAAAAAGGGGAGAAGTTGACTCAATCTTTGAATTGTTTGGCTGTGTGTGCCACACTAAGCATGGAGAACTCAAAGAGTTGAAGAGAACTTTCTGATGACTTGAGAACCAAAATTGTTCAACAATATTGACAATCTCAAGGTTACAAGTCCATCTCCAGAAATCTTTATGTTCCTTTATCCATGGTGCACAACATAATCAATAAATTTACAATCCATGGCACTGCAACTAATTAATCTCTGAACGTGGACAGCAAAGAAAAATTTATGAAAGGTTGCAATGAAGGATAGTCCAGATGGTGGATAATGCAGTCCCAACCAAGTTCCAAAGAAATTCAAGCTGTCCTGCAGACTCAGGGTGCATCAGTGTCAGCGCGAACTATCTGTGGACATCTGAATTAACTGAAACACTATGGGTGAGACCCAGGAGGACCCCACTGTTGACAAAGAAACATAAAAAACTAGACAGCAGTTTGCCAAAATATACGTGAGTAATCCAAAATCCTTCTAAGAAAGCATCTTGTGGATAGATGAGACCAAGGTAGAGCTTTTTGGTAAAACACATCATTGTACTGCTTACCAAAAATGGAAAGAGGCCTATAAACAAAAGAACACAGTACCTACAGTCAAATATGTTGAACGTTCAAAGATGTTTTGGGGTTGTTTTGCAGCATTTGGCTCTAGCTGCTTTGATTATGCGCAAGACATGATGAAATCTAAAGATTATCAAAGGATTTTGAGTAGCAATGTAATGCTTAGGATTTTAGGTTTAGGTCCAGTAGGAGAGACCCCAAACATTCTTCAAGAAGTATCCAGAAAGTGCTGGAAACAGCGCTGGAAAGTGGCCAGCAATGAGTCTGGATCTAAATCCTATTGAACACCTGTGGAGAGGTCTTAAAATTGCTGTAGGGAGAAGGTGCCTTCAAATATGAGAGACCTGGAGCAGTTTGCAAAAGAAGAGTCCAAAATTCCAGTTGAGAGGTGTAAGGGATACTTTGCACGCTGCGACATCTCTAGCATCGGCTAGCGATGCCGAGCGCGATAGTACCCGCCCCCGTCGCACATGCGATATCTTGTAATAGCTGCCGTAGCGAACATTATCGCTACAGCAGCTTCACACGCACTTACCTGCCCTGCGACGTTGCTCTGGCTGGTGACCCGCCTCCTTCCTAAGGGGGCAGGTCGTGCGGCGTCACAGCGACATCACACGGCAGGCGGCCAATAGAAGCGGAGGGGCGGAGATGAGCGGGACGTAAACATCCCGCCCACCTCCTTCTTTCCGCATAGCCGGGGAGGCAGGTAAGGAGATGTTCCTCGCTCCTGCGGCTTCAAACACAGCGATGTGTGCTGCCACAGGAACGAGGAACAACATCGCATCTCCTATTGGTGCGACATTATGAAAATGACCGACGCTACACAGATCACCGATTTTCAATGCTTTTGCAATCGTTTATCGGCGCATCTAGGCTTTACACGTTGCGACGACGTTACCGGCGCCAGATGTGCGCCACTTTCGATTTGACTTTCACTTTCGTCACTTAGCGATGTCGCAGCGTGCAAAGTACCCCTTAGAAGCTTGCTGATAATTATTGGAAGCGATTGATTGCAGTTATTTACTCCAAAGGATGTGCAACCAAATATTAAGCTAGCTGAGGGTGCTAACAATTTGTCTGGTGCCTTTTTATGAAATTATTTCCAATTTGCCTTTTTTTCCTCAGTTTTTTTTATGTTGTTCCAATACACACAAAGGAAATAATCACGTGTGTAGCAAAATATGTGTAATTGCAATGTTCCCGGAGAAATACTTCATTTTCTGGAACAATTTCAAGGGTGCCAACACTTTTGGCCATGACTTTATGTTATTTGAATCAAATAGAAAAATGTAAAATTTTTTACCCATCATGAGCTGTTTCTTGTGTGGCACCTTGGTAATGAGACACCTTTTTATAGACCATAGTTGAACCAGCTGATATTTTAACTAAGTGGCAGGGTTGTATTCTAATTACTGATAGATTTCAGCTGGTGTCATGACTTTTCATTGATCTTTTTCCACCTCTGTTCCTTCATGTGTTCAATACTTTTTCCCTGTGTTATTTTATACATGGTTTTCCAACTTTAAGGCTGGAGTCACACTTGCGTGTGACTCGTGCGAGTATCGGATCGCACTGCCTGGACCAGTCGCGGCTCTTCTGCCAGGAGCGGCTCCACTGTATGTATTTCTGTGATGCTGACCCGCTCCTGTCAGAAGAGCCGCTGCCGGTCCGGGCAGTGCGATCCGATACTTGCACGAGTCACACGCAAGTGTGACTCCAGCCTAAGCTGTATAAACTTGAATACTTGTCGGATGAAGCATATCAGGTGATGTGTATTTGTGTAATAAGGGAGGTTGTGGCCTAAGGTTATCAACACCATCTAAAAGCAGAATTATTAAACAGCTTGTTTTACTCAGGCAAAATGGCCAACTAAATAAATTTAACTGCCTCTGAAAAGTCAAAAAATGTTACAAGTTTTACAGAGGGATGCAGCACTCTTGAAATTGTTAATATATTGGGTCATGATCACAGAACCCTCAACATTTTTGTTGCAAATAGTCAATGATATTGCAAGAAATACACATTAACTACCAAATATTTGAGAAAAAAATCAATCGTGAACTGACCAGGAAGCCATTATCCTCAAGTGCTGTCATATTTCCGAACTGCTACCTCCCTGCAGTGCCCAGAAGTACAAGGCGTCCAGTGCTCCGACACATGACAAAAGTAAGGAAGGCGGAAACCTGACCACCACTGAACAAGACAAAAAAGGAAAAGTGTCAAGACTGGGCCAATATATATCTGAAGACAGATTTTTTTTAAAGACTTTATGAGCTGATGAGATGAGAGTGACTCTTGAAGGACCAGATGAATGGGCCTGTGTCTGGACCAGTAATGGGCACACACATGCATTTCAACTTAGACTCCAGAAGGTGAAGTTGTGGTGTGGGCAAGTTATACACAGCTCAATAACTGAGCTCTGCTAGATCTGCAGCAGAGAAACCTGCAGCATCTGCTGCACCCAATAAACTAAGGTGGGTTTTACACGTTGCGACATCGCTACCGATATATTGTCGGGGTCACGTCGTTAGTGACACACATCCGATGCCGGTAGCGACATCGCAACGTGTAAATCCTGGGAGCGACGATAAATGAGCGCAAAAAAATCGCTGATCTGTGTCACGTCGTCCATTTCCATAAAGTCACTGCTGCTGCAGATACGATGTCGTTCCTGCAGCACCACACATCGCTGTGTGTGAAACCGCAGGAACGACAAACATCTCCTTACCTGCGTCCACCAGCAATGCGGAAGGAAGGAGGTGGGCGGGATGTTATGTCCCGCTCGTCTCCGCCCATCCGCTTCTATTGGCCGGCCGCTTAATCACGCTGCAGTGACATCGCTATGACGCCGAACGCACCTCCCCCTTGAGGGAGGGATTGTTCGGCGGTCACAGCGACGTCGCCGACCAGGTATGTGCGTGGGAAGCTGCCGTAGCGATAATGTTCGCTACGGCAGCAAGCACCAGATATCGCATGTACGACAGGGGCAGGTGCTATCATGCTTGACATCGCTAGCAATTGCTAGTGATGTCGCAACGTGTAAAGCCCACCTAAGTGATGGCTGGAATCCAGGTCTCTGTCCCTACCTCATGCTGCTGTCAGATACATAGCAAAAAAGTGCTGACAAATTCCCTTTAAAGATGAGCTAGTTGGACATTTTCAGGTTGAAGATAGACTAAAAATCCACTGCCAAACCTACTTCCAGCTTTTAGAAAATATTTTCTTCAAGCAGTGGTACAGAAAAAAGTCTGCATCTCGTAAGAAAACCTTGATTTTTATTCAAGACAATGCTCCATCACATGCATCAAAGTCTACTAGCCATTTCTCGGCCCAGTCTTGACGTTTCAATTTTTGTGAAAATAAGAATGGTTTGTAACAGCTCACCAGACAGCAGGAATATGGGTGCAGTGCTTGGAGACCTGGACCAGCAACCAGGTGATCAAGCAGGAAATGAAAAGGTTGGACTCCAGCATCCGCAAAAAAATATTTTAAAACATACAGTAGCTTTAATGGAAAA